>NC_079362.1:12198086-12266585 GCF_029582105.1 Oenanthe melanoleuca
TCCATCTCCCTCGCTGTTCCCTGCGTCGTGTCCTGCCCATCAGCCAGAGATGATGTCGTCACTCCTACATCCGCGAATGAGCCCCCACCATCAATGTCTCTGGCTGCTGTGTCATCTCCCATTGGACAGGCGCTGCCCTCATCACTTCCACCCAGTGACGACAGCAGTGATGAAAAGCAGCCCCCACTCTGAGGGTGTGGTTTTGCTTCAGAGAGCCGGCGTTGTACTGACCCCACGCCTTCTCCCCAGACTCACCTGTGGACGCTTCCTCCATGTTCAGTGACAATGAGACCTAAGAACCACTGCAGTTTTTGGGAGGCAGTCGAATTATGGATGTTGCAACAAGGTGATTGGGATTTGTTGGAACGCGTGGGGATGCCCGGGGGAGGTGTCCTTCATGGAGGGGGTGGAAGAGAGTGTCCAAGTGGATACTGCTGAGCTCGACACAGTTCCTGAGGGGAACCTGCTGCAGTGGCTGTAATGTGGATCCCCAAGTGACCAGAAGGGCTCAAGCCTTTCCCGTGTTTAAGGCTGCTCCCAACACGGGACAAGGGGATAGTCATGATGTCATTGCCTGGCATGTAGTCCAGGATTTGCAGGACAAGGTTGCACGATATGGACTTGGTTCTAGTCAAGTTATGCAAATTATTACAATATTCAATATGGATCTTCTGGCACCTTATGATGTTAGACATATAGCCCAAGTGCTGTTTCAGTCTATTCAATTTAAAGTCTTTGAAGATAATTAGAGACAGATGGCTGATAGGGCAGCCGCAGAGAATATGCAGTGCCCAAATACAGATCCCAGATTTGCAGTGGGGACTGACGCTCTAACAGTGCAGCATTGTTTTTCCAGTCCTGATCTTCAGGCTACCTGGGATCCTCTAGTCTTCAAATAGTGCCAAAGGTTTGGAGCAATTCTAAAACAATAGAGGCAACAGCCCCTAAACCAAAATACGTGAAAAAAATTCAGGGTCCTAAAAAGCCATTTTTACAATTTGTTGAAAAAGTGGCAGCAGCTTTGGAAAAACAAGTTGAGGATGATGACCTAACACAGTTGTTATGCAAATAGCTGGCCAGGGACAATGCTAATGCCAATTGTGGGAAAATTATACAGGCTCTGCCAGGAGATCCTTTGTTAACTGACATGGTTCAGGCAAGTATTAATACAGGTACTATAGATCATGAGATCTCTACTTTAGCAGCTGCCATGTGACACCATTATTCGGCTTTAGGGAATGGACAGCAGAAACAGGGGAAAAATAAGGGCAAAAATAAGCAGAAACCACAGCAGCAAAATGCCAATGTGCCTACTTTTCTATGTGCTAAATGCAAAAAACCGGGTCACTATGCAAATGAGTGCAAGGCAAGGAAGCCTGTTGCTGGCCAGGGAAATGGAAAAATGAGCGCCAAGGGGTACAGCACACAGATACAAGCAGTACCTCAGAACCCAGTACTGGCACAGGTTTCCTCAGCCAACATGCAGCCAGTACCCAAGATTCAGCCAGGGTGGATGTACACACCGCAACAACAGTAGTCCTAAACGCTATCGGTGTTCATAAGGTTCTTCTGGATGCTTTTGGACCTTTAGGCCAGGAGCTGAGTGCACTACTTGTGGGATGGTCTAGTGCCACTCTCCAGGGAATCTTTGTTCACCAGGGTATCATAGATGCTGACTTTACAGGTCAGATCTCTGCTTTAGTTTCTACTCCTTATCCCCCTGTCACTATCCCAGCAGGAACTCGTATTGCTCAGCTTGTGCTTTTCTATTCATCTGTTCTCAGGGCTGATCAACAAGATCATAAAGACGGTGGGTTCGGATCTATAGGACTGCCACAGGTCTTTTGGACTATGAATATCTCCAATCAGCTCCCACAGATGATGTGCACTTTGATGGTACCCAGCGCCAACCCACCTCAAATTCAACTCAGAGCTTTGATTGATACCGGGGTGGATGTAACAGTGATCTCCCTTTCTGCCTGGCCTCTCACATGGCCAATGGCCCCGCTTGGCCAGGCCATCGAAGGACTGGGGGGTACAGCTACAGCACAGACCTTTGTGAGTCAAAGGCCTGTGTTGATCAAAAATTTTGAAGGGCAGTCGGCTACAGTCAAATCCTCCATTACCGCAGACCCGATCAGCCTTCGGGGGCGGGATGTTTTGGCGGCCTGGGGAGTGCACATTGAAACAAATTTCTAATTGGGATCACTGAGGTGAAGGGAGGGAGTTATCCTATGATGCCTTTACAGTGGATGTCCAATATCCCTGTTTGGCAAAATCTGTGGCCCCTACCAAAAACAAAATTGATTGCTCTTCATCAATTGGCTCAGGAACAACTTTGGCAGGAACACATTGAGCCTTCTAATAATCCCGGGAATACCCCCGATTTTTTTATTCAGAAAAAATCAGAAAAATGGAGATTGTTACAGGATCTCAGGAAAATTAATGCTGTGATGGAGAACTTGGGGGCATTGCAGCCTGCTCTGCCTTCGCCCACCATGCTCCCCACTGGATGGGACATTTTGGTCATTGATTTGAAGGACTGTTTTTTCACAATCCCCTTGTGTCCTGATGATAGGCCAAAATTTGCTTTTACGGTGCCTACAATTAACAATTCTGAGCCAGGACAGATATCAATGGAAAGTTTTGCCACAGGGCTGTAGTAATAGCCCAACTATTTGTCAATGGTGTGTGGCTCAGACCTTGTCTGGAGTCCCTGAGCAGTTTCCTGACGTGTACTGTTATCATTACATGGATGACATCTTGGTAGCAACTCCTCCTCAGGATGAGCTGCTGAAGATAGAACCTCAGCTGCTCGCTGCTTTACGCTGCTATGGACTGCAAGTGGCTCCAGAAAAGGTCCAGCGGCAACCTTCTTGGAGATATTTGGGGGTCAAGATCTTAGATCAGATGATTCAGCATCAGGAGGTGCAATTTGCAGATTCTATTAAGACCTTGAATGATGCTCAGAAATTGCTGGGTGTTATTGGTCAGCTGCATCCTTATTTATGACTGACCACAGAGCAGTTGTCCCTGCTTTTTGATGTCCTGAAAGAGGACTCTCATCTGGATTCACCTCAGGTGCTGAGCCCTGCGGTGCAGCAAGCGCTGAAAGAGGTGCAACAAACTCTTTCCACTCGTCAGGTATACTGAGTAGATAGTTCCATTCATATCACTGTGTTTATCACCAGTCCAGATTTACATTCTACAGGTACCATTGGCCAATGGAATGACAAGTGGTCTGATCCCTTGCACATTCTAGAATGGGTCTTTTTGCCGTTGAAGAAGACAGTGACTACGGTGTTTGAATTGTTTGCTTGACTTGATAATCAAATACTGTCAATGAGACTTGCAATTGATGGCAGCGACCGCACAAAAAATCCTGCTACCTGTGGAGCAGTTCTTTGAAGGGAGCTTTGTTAACAGTGTTCCCATGCAAAGCGCTCTGCAAGATTTTACAGGGCAGATAGTCTATCATCTGCCCAGCCATAAGCTATTGCAAATGGCAATGACATCAGGTCTTTGAGACCTGAAAGTAGTCGGATGCCAGTGTAATTATATGGTTTTTTCCATTCAGAATGCACATACCCTGCAAATGCAGTTTCATTTAACAGCCACTGAGGCTTGTGACATTGTCACTTTGTGTGGTGACTGTCATGGGCTTGCTGTTTCTTTGCCAGCGGGGGTGAACCCTAGGAGTTTAAAAGCCCTGCAGCTTTGGCAAACAGATATCACTCACATCACTGAATTTGGCAGATTTGTATGTACATGTGTCTGTTGACACCTTTTCTTCTGCCATGTGGGCATCTGCTCATACTGGGGAGAAAGGTCTTGACGTGATTGCCCATTAGAGAATGGCCTTTGTGATCTTGGGCATACCTTCTGCTGTAAAGACCAACAATGACCCTGCTTATGTCTCCCAAAAGACGAGGCAGTTTTTGCAGATGTGGGGATTCTCACATAAATTTGTCACTCCACATTCTCCAACAAGTCAGGCCATTGTTGAATGCACTCATGGTACTCTGAAGCATGTCCTTGACAAACAGAAAAGGGGAATGGCTGGAGAAAGACTACACAGCCAATTCGAAAAAGCTTTGTACACTATTTATCACCTTACTTTGCCAAAAGATTCAAATGACATGTTATTGTGAGTGACTTCACCTCATTACAGGCTGCAGATGAGACACACCTGCCTCGAGCAAAGGTCTTTATACAGGACTTGACCACAAACAAGTGGGAGGGCCTGCATGATCTTATCATTTAAGGTTGTGGGTATGCTTGCATCTCAACAGATACTGGGGTACTCTGGTCCTTACCTGCCACATCAGAGACAGAATATGGCCAATTCACAGCTTTTGAATGTTGACCGACATGCCGATCACCAGACAGATGGTTTCTCTACAAGCAGAGGATGAGCATTCATCTGTTCATGTTCAGAACTGTTTCTAAATCACTGAGACATTGTTAGACAGGTTTTACTATTGTATTAGAAATAAGTTTTGGCTTTGTGGGAAAAAAGCAGCAGGTTTGAGCACTTCAGGTGTCCTCAGGTCTCTTGAGTTGTGTTTGCTCTCCCTTGTGAAGGGCCCTGCAGGGGATCACAAACTTTTTTTTTTTCCTTCTTTAAAGTAAAATGGGGAACTTGTGGACACTGCTGAAGGCTTGAGGAGAAACCTAATCTATTTTTTTCCTATACTGTTGACTTTTCTTAGCTAAAGCTTGGATCTTTCCCAGGCTGGGAATCTTTCTTAGAGACAAAACAAGGGAAGAAAGAAAGAAAACACAGATAGACACCTGGTGTTGGCCACCGCACCATGTGAGTGTCTCGTGATATTTTGCAGAAAGCATGTTTTCAAAGAGGGGTTGCCTTCTTTGACCAATGAGTCTTTTCTACTTTGTTTTTCCAGATATATCCTATATATATGCCGTGGCTTTTCAATAAACCTCTCTTCCTTGCTACCTGGAAGAGGTTTTGTTGCTGTGTTCTTCGCCGCTTCCTGGCCTTACAGCAACAGGTACGTATTGAATTTAAGGAGCCTGTAAGTCGTGTATGCTTGGCTGGGGGTCAGCCAGTGAGTTGCATTGAGACGTCTTTGCGTGTGGGCATAGATCTTGTGTAAGTAAGGTCTGAGTTTGCAAGAAGATGCTGGCTCAGCTGGGGAACCAGAGGAGGGATACCGGCCAGGGGGGCGGGTGGGAGAGATTCACTGACTGATAGAGAGGCCACCAGCAACCCTGGAAGTGGGTGGAGTGAATCTCTATTTTGTTACTGCTATTTTGCCAAGGTCTGGATGTGCTGTGTTTTCACGCTATGTTTGAATCGTGTGAGTGAAAATATTTCGCCTGTTTTCCTGAGCAACTGGAGTGGCTGGAGTGAGCGCGGTGTGCAGTGAGTGCTGATCAGCTGGGATGTGAGGGATGCTGCATGGGGGATGCTGCATGTGTGTGTGTGTATTTTGCCTACGTGAATAAAAGGTCTCCTTCTCCTTGAGTGGTTTGGGCTCATCTCCTGGGAATCTGTGAACTTAGGGTGCTGCATTACAGAAGAGGCTACCCTCACATTCACTGTGTTAGAAAAACCTCCAGAAATAACTAGGAGTGAGTGTGCCTGATCTATTTGGATCCTGGGATATCCCTAGATAAGGGCAGAAAAGTGGTTTAAGAAAAGAAAAAGAGAAAATATTGATTTCAATATGGCAATGAAAAACAGTAAAGAGATATCTAAGGCTAGTCCACTAGGGTGTGTTTTAGCCCATTGGGGAGAGATAGCAGATGTAAGAAGTACAGAGGACAAGACAACACTTTTGAAATACAGTAGCCAGTGGTGGCCACTATATAAATTAGATGATGGAGTAAGGTGGCCACCTACTGGAACTTTGAATTATGACACATTGATACAGGTAATTTTGTTTCTGAGAAGAGAAGGGAAGTGTGACGAGGTTTCCTATGCAGATATGTTCTTTACTCTTAGGGATCACCCTGAATGGCAGAGAAACTGTGGGATTAGACCCCCCCTCTGATCCTGTGGTATTAGCCCTTGAGAAGGATTGTAAGGCGGCTAATAAAGGTAAACTAAAGGGGTGCTGCTCTGCCTGCAGCATCACCCAGAGGTGCACAAAATCTGATGAAGTCTATTGAACAGCCACACAAGAACAAAATCTAATAGATCTATTTAAACGTACCCCTAGGAGATAGGAGGAGGATAGGACCTTGGAAGGAAGACAACCCCCCCCCACCAAAAACACCCCCTAGTAGCCCAATCTCATCCAGAACTAGAAAACAAAGAGTGCAAGCACCTCTGCAGCAGGCAGTAGGGCCAGAAGGGAAAAGAATGTTGGTTAAGGTACCCTTCAAAACTATCGATATGGAGGCATGGGAAAAGGTTGCTAAGAATTATCACAGTGATCCAGCAAACACTGCCAAACATACATGATACATGATAAAACAGCATAAACCTGACTGGAGTGATATGCAGTTACTGCTGGATGCTCTAACTGAAACAGAGAAACAGCTAGTTTTGAAAAAGGCTGGAGATTTGGCATTGGAGTTCTATAGGGCCCAACAAGAAGTAGTACTTTCCAACAAGAAAGAGTACTTTCCACTCCAAGATCCAAAATGGGACCCAGATAGAACAGCAGAAATGAAGAAGCTGGAAAGCTACCAGGAGTGGACAGTATGAGGAATGGAGAGAGCTATTCCTGAAGCAATAAATTGGTCAGTTTTATATGCAATCAAACAGGGTCCTTCTGAGTCTCCATCTGAATTCCTGGATCACTTAAGGGATGTGATGTGTTGCCAAACATCATTGGACTCTGGGTCTGAGGTAGGAATACAACAGCTGGTGAATTTGTTTTTAGAACAGTCTACAGGAGACATCAGACATAAACTTCAAAAGCTCCGGGGACCAGATGGGAAGAATTTAGAAGCCCTCTTAGATGAGGCATGGAGAGTTTTTAGTAACCGGGAAGAGAGAGATAAGCAAGGAGTGAGGAAATGAATATCAGTTGTAAAAGAGGAGAAAGGGAGGGGCGGACAAGGAACACACAGGCAGGGACTGCCCCGGATGGGCAGAGACCAGTGTGCAACTTGCAGAAAATTTGGTCACTGGAAAAATCAGTGCCCAGAATGAAGGCGCCAGGGAAAGGGGAACCAAGGAAAGAAGGGGGTGGTGGTCACACATGTGAAAGAAGACTGAAGAAGACTGGTGAATCTTCCCCCAGCAGATCCACTGGTTGTAAAAATGAAGCTGGGGGAAGAAGAGAAAGAGGTAGAATTTTTGGTTGACATGCAGGCAACATATTCAGTTTTAAATGAAGCTTTAATGCCTGTGGAGAATAAGTATGTAATGGCAAAAGGAGCAGCTGGCCAAACTGAAAAAGCATATTTCTGTAAGTCTTTAAAGTATAAATGTGGAAAACAATGGGACATTTGTAAGTTTCTGTATATGCCCAGCTTCCCAGATCCACTCCTGGAGAGGAATTTATTGGCACAATTGCAAGCAACCATTACTTTTAAAGAAAATGGGGCGATTACTCTGGAGGTAAATAATCAAAAATATGTAGAAGTGTTAAGTTTAATCCTAACAACGATTGAAACTGAAGGGGAAATAAGTGAAGAAATAATGAGCCAAGTGTTTCCTGGAGTATGGGCTTCTGAAATACCAGGGAGGGCAAAAATTGCACCTTTTATATTAATCAAACTAAAGGAAGGAAAACAGCCAGTAAGAGTTAAACAGTACCCCTTGAAAAAGAAAGATATAGAAGGAATTGGCCTGATAATTGAGAACTTTCTGCAATTAGGATTGTTAGAGTGTCAATCTGATTTTAACATTCCCATTCTATCTGTTCGAAAACCTGATGGCTCATATTGAGTAGTACAAGATCTACAAGTTATCAATAAGATAACTGAGCATCTTTACCCTGTAGTGGCCAACCCATATACTCTATTAACACGTCTGACACCCAAGCTAATCTAGTTTACCATTTTAGATTTGAAAGATGCCTTCTTTTGCCTCACTTTTAATGAAACCAGCCAGAAAATTTTTGTCTTTGAGCGGGCGCAAAACACAGCTCACTTGGACACGGTTGCCTCAAGGTTTTAAGAACTCACCCACCTAGATTGGAGAACAACTTGCAAAGGTCCTGGAGGCTTGGAAGCCCCACCAGGAGAAGGAAGGCTGTTGCAGTATGCGGATGACCTCCTGATAGCCACCCAGACAGAAGAAGTATGTGTGGCCTGGATAGTAAGCCTCCAAAAATTTTTGGGACTCCAGGGGTACAAGGTATCAAAGAAGGCTCAGACAGTGAAAGAGAAAGTGATCTACCTGGGATACAAGATCACTACTGGACAACAGATCTTGGGGCAAAATCATAAAGAAGCGATAATGCCAAACTCAAAAACCTGAGACAATCAAAGAACTGAAAACCTTCTTAGGAAGGACAGGATGGTGCAGATTGTGGATCTATAATTATGGGCTACTTGTAAAACCACTGTATGGTCTCATTGCAACTGGGAACAGGGACCTTCAGTGGACAAAAAAGGCCACACGAGCCTTCAACCAACTTAAGAAGGCTCTTATGTTGACCCCAGCTCTGGCACTGCCAGATGCAAGTAAACCATTCTTCCTATTTTCCCATGAAAAGCAGGGGATTGCCCTGGGGATACTAGCCCAAGATCTGGGCCCATATTGAAGGGCAGTTGCTTACTTTTCTAATCAGTTAGACATGATGGTCTAGGGCTGGCCAGAATGCCTCTGAGCTGTAGCAGCAGTTGTGCTAAATGCTCCAGAAGCACACAAATTCACCTTGGGCCAGAAAATGGCTGTGCTAGTACCTCACACAGTGTCCACAGTGCTGGAAGTGAAAGGTGGCCATTGACTTTCCCCACAGAGGTTCCTGAAATACCAAGCCATTGTAGCAGTACAAGATGATGTAGAAATATTGGTAACTAACATTGTCAATCCAGCTTCTTTCCTCAGTGGAAACCAAGGGGAACCGGTACACCATGACTGCCTGGAAACCATCGAAGCCACCTACTGCTGCTGTCCAGACCTGAAGGACACCCCCCTTGGTGATGCAGAAACCTGGTTTACTGATGGTGCAGTTATGTCATCAGTGGAAAGCAACATGCCAAGTATGCAGTTACCACCTGCAAAGAGGTAATAGAATTGGGACCTTTACCAGTAGGCACCTCTGCATAAAAGGCAGAGATAATTGCTCTAACCTGTGCCTTGGAAATGGCAAAAGGAAAGAAAATTAACATTTATACAGACTCAAGATATGCATTTAGGGTTGTACATGCACATGGAGCCATTTGGAAGGAGAGAGGACTGTTGAATTTGCAAGGGAAAAAATATCAAACATGCACAGGAAACAACAGAACTACTAGAAGCGGTTCAGCTACCTGAGAAGGTAGCAATCATGCATATCAAGACACACCAGGAAGTGAGCTCAGAACTGGAGGAAGGAAATGAACTGGCAGACAGAGAGGCAAAAGAAACAGAAAAATGTGAGGTAGCAACTGAGGGAGCCTTGATTCCAGATGGACAGATTTCCCTTGAAGGTAAGCCAGTATATAAAAAAGAGGATAGGCAACTAATTAAAAGTCAAAGAGGAAATGCGGGCCAAGTGCAATTATTGTTTAATCCAGAGTGGTCTCTCAAATGCGTTGAATTGCTAATGCAAATTAATATCTCAGAAGTTCAGCCAGTCTGCACTTCTTTCCTAGACACATCCTTTAAGGGATGGATGACATGGCTACAGAAGCAGGCACATTTCAGGAGTAGAAGGGATCTTACTGGAATATTAGGAACAGGATTGAGGGTTTTAAATGGAATTGATTCAGAAATATTAATGAATAAGCAGGCCATGGCAACAAGTGATTTGATAAAACTAGAACAACCCCTACAGTCATTCCTATTGGTGTTAGGAACTAACCAACAGCATATTTCAAAGATGTTACCAAAATGGGAAAAGGAGGAGGACCAAGATCACAAATTAATAATAGATGCACTCCATGTGCAGGATAATATGCCTTTAAATCTCAGCTGTATATAAGCACAATTATGGATAAAATCAATAACTTCTTTGATCATAAGGGAAGGAAATGAAGAAGCTTTCCTGTTTGAGATTCGACAGGTAGTTTGAGATAATACCACGGATTTTGAAAGAAAATTCCAGTCGTGGTGGATCCTGGTAAATTTCACCTATGATGCCATTGATAATGTGGCCACTGCTTTTGTGCTTGCTATCTGTAATGCTGCAATTCATGTCATTCACCTCATTGTTGCACTAGGATTAAACCATGAGGGGACAGTGCTATATACCACTCGGAACATAGAATGTGGACCTGAAAAGTGAATGAGAAATGGCAAACTGCTAACCTAGAATTTTGTATAACACGCGAACAGTAAGGATTTATTTGCAAGAGTAATACAATTGATGCCCAAGGTATATGTCTGGACACTGAACAAGGAGTCTGTCATTTTGAAATTTATCCAAATATTAGTCAAAAGACTATGCTTGTATTTATTGACAAGGCTGCGTATGCCTAAGAACTGCTTGTGCTTTTATAGAAATAGATAATAGCAATTATGTAACATAGTCTGATAAGAATCACTCTAATTTTTGTATTTCCCACTTTACTAAGACTGTTAGATGTGACTTCTCATATTTTACACCCGTTGTATCCCACCAACTTATAAGATCTAATTACACAATGTATCACAAATTATTACCTACATCTATTAGGATGAACCTTACAATGGTAAGACAATTAACCAAACATCATGACCTGACTAAAATCTTGAAAGAGACCTGAGAAAATGGACAAAAAACTCCTGTTACTGCCTATCATGATACAAAAGGGATACTCTAAGCTATTCAGAGGCTGAAACAGGACACAGGTCATCACTGGTGGGATACACTTTTTGGATTGTCACCAACCACAACTGGAACTTTAAACACACTGCTACACCCTGTAATTGTAATATTGATACTAGCTGGTATAAGCTTTGTAGTATCTATTATGATATGTGTTTGGAATTGGAGAATGTTGAAATGCATACCAATTTTAACCTCCTTGTCAAAGGTGCATGGAAAGGCATTGAGAGACACCTATAGTAATAATTGTCTAGCTAGTGAATCCTTGTAGTAAGTAAAAGACTTTACTTTAAATTTCCCTGATAAGGGGGGAATTGAGGAGTAAGGAATAGCTCATCAAAAAACAAGAGAATGAGGAATGTCTGCCATGCTTGCAGAAATCAGGAGGAGAGGCAGACTGGTTTGTGATAAATGGAGCCAGAACCTGCAAACAGGTTGAGGCTATCAGTGATAAGTGATAAATCTAAAACCTTAAACTGGCAAGAACTAATATCAAGGTCTGGAATATGTCCAAAAAGGCTAAGACACATGTTCCAGAGACAAAGTTGAAAAGTTCAAGTACAATGAAGGCAATGAAGCCTTCGTCAGAGACCCCCAACCACCCCTGAATTGGGGAGGCACAAGTGCAAAAGGACTTTTGGTTCATTTTAATAGTAAGTGTGGGTAGGCAGGACTAGGTGGGGTTAGGACATGAATAGGTATTAAGTGTATAGTATAATCCTAGGCTTTTAGGGAACAGAGCAGTAGTTTGAAGTTTCGGTTGCATACTTTTGGGAGGAATTATCCCCGTGCACCTCAGTTGAATAAATACAAAACTACTTTATATCTTTCATTTCTCACAAGTTATAAGTCTTTTCCGAGTATCAATATGACAAAATTTTATTTATTTGGATCTATGTGTGAACACAGTGGGGACTTCTATGGGGAATACCTCTCCATTTTGTCCCAGTTCTTCAGAGGATTGAGCATTGCTCCAAATCCATTTTGAACATCTTCACCATTCATTCAAATTGGACAGGCAAGAGCCAAGGATGAAATACTAGTTGGGTGTTCTGTACTTTAAGAAACAAGACTAAATTGAGATTTATTTTATATATGATGTGTGCATAATAAGGAGTGCAATATATTTTATTTTTACGCATTTTACCCAGGATTATCAGTTAACTAATGCAGGATACAATTACCTGACTCTGAAAACTCTCTCTACCCAACAAGTCATCAATTCTGTGGGAAGCTAGATGGGTGTTGGCAAAGAATCAGGTAAACTAAAAACACTTTAAGTAAATTTTTTAAGCAAACGCATCTGTAATATTGCAAATACTTTGCAAGAAACTAAGGTAGTTTTCCTCTGGATAGGCAGATCAGTTAACGTCAAACACCAAGATGTACTTGAACACAGCAAGTGCTCTGTGACACTTCTGGCTACATTTGGGTGTTTTTTCACAACAGTGTAACTGCATTTTGCCCATATTGTCTGTTTCTTAGTTCATTGTTTTAAAATCTACTTTGCAGGCAGGTGCTGCTGGTGTTGTGCTTTGTGAAGAGTTTCAAACCATTTAACAAAAAGATAATTTCACTTTTTTCATCCCACTTAAAAATAAGGTCGTAAAGTAAAATAGGCTTAAAACTATCGGAACATAGTTCATGTAGTTTGAGACAGAATATGACTTGTGTAATTGGAGTAGGGGATTATTTGGGACAAGTGCTAGAAATTAAGTTTAGTGTATTTGTTAAGAGTCTGATCCCTTGAGTTGTCTGTCCATTCATCAGGAAGGAGAAGTTCTTCCAGGGTGTGGTTAAGAACACCAGAACACTGAAAGATACTTCAGATCCCATCAGAATTTCTTCTGTTGGAGTACCATGAACTCTTTAACATCAATTTCTTCACATTCAAACCTCTGACACACACATTGTAATCAGCCACATTTGCTAAAACTTGTGGGTCAGAAAGGGTGAGGAGTGAGGTTGCAAACTTTCACGGCACATTTTCTGTGGTTTGTTACGTATCATTAATTTCTTAGATCTGTGCTGTTATGTATTTTCTAGGTATTTATATTGCTGCCAACGAGGAGGAGCAACAGTTTGCACTGAAATTGCACCGGCTGGGCAGAACTTCCTTCCCTAACCTGAAAACAAATGTGACTACCACAAGCACAGGCACAAAATGTCCTGGCTGTACTTGTCCCAGATTTCAGCAATGAAGGAGTTTGCCTACATGAAGGTAGGTAGCCACTCACACCAGTGTGAGTGGCCAGCAGTGGTGGGACAGGCTGAAAGATGCCTCTCAGATTGTCTTGATCATGTTGTATTTACAGTACTGGTAGTATTTAGGCTTCATTTTTTCTCTCCCCTAATGGACTTAAATTATACATTTCAGAAAGTTTCAATAAAACATGCTTTGTATGCTTCCCAGTTCCAAAATGAAGCTTTGCCATTGAAATCACATGGAACAGATTCAGGTGTCATGAGAGAATTTAAAATTAATGGTGTTATTTATGGACAGATAATCTGTATATGACGAGTTCTGCAGTCTTCCCTTCAAAATTAATAGTATAAACTGAGAAGCAGCTGTCATTTCTTAAAATTAATGTATTTTTTATTTTACAAAGCTTTCAGTTGTTGCTGTGCTGTTGAGAGAAATCTTTCATATCAAAACTGGTATTTTGATCTAAAAAGGCACACTTAATTCTGCACTGTGAGAAAAGATTTTACTTCCAAGCATATGCTTCTACTTTGGAATTTTGTGGTTTTTTTACCTGCTTTAAAAAAACCCAGACACAGTATAGTAATGAAAGATGATAGCTGAAAATTAGCTATTAATAAAAAAAATAATTTTCCTTTCTCCTTTTGTGCTTTTCAAGAGTAATATATACATTAAATATTACTTTCTTGTAAAAAAAAAAAAAAATATGATGGATTGTCTCAGTGGCCTCCACAGAGAAAGAACTAGCACCATCATTTCAAATCTCTATTGGCCTAGGTGGTCCAGCTGGTAAAGCCCTATGTGATCAGAACTTGTAGGAATGTAACTGTAGGGATCAATTTCCCTGAGCACAGGGTTGGGGGAGGTTTAATTGAGTGCCGAAAAGCACTATTAGCTGAATTGAGTGTTGAAAAGCAGTAATACTTAAATAACAAAGCCTGTATTTATGTTGCTTTAACTTAGAAGTCTTAGAAAAGTTCACTGGTAACAACAGAATGATTAAAAATATAATGAACCCATATGAGGCTGTACCCTTTCCTTTCTCCAATCCCCTGGCTAGCTCCAGACCAGAGATGGAAAGAGAATCCTCATGGTGCTCTGCTCAGTCCGTTTGGTAGCAGAGAAAAACTATGAAAGAAATAGGAGAACTCATATCATTAACAAGTGGCTCAGGGTTTGGTGTCATCGGCAAAATTTTGGATTCTATGATCATGGGTCAACTTTTATGGCACCTGTTCTACTGGAACCGGATGGGATAAGGGCAGAAGGTTTTTAGCTCATGAACTGGCAGACCTTGTTGAGAGGGCTTTAAACTAGGTCTGAAGGGGGAAGGGGATACATCTGGCCTATCTGGAAGCAGACCCAAGGGCGATAAGACTGTGTTGGGGAGAAATCAGTGGCCCAGCTGAGGTGCATGTATACCAATGCATGTACCATGGGTAACAAACAGGAAGAGCTGGAGGCCATGGTGCAACAGCAGAGATATAATATAGTTGCCATCACAGAAACATGGAGGGATGAGTTGCATAATTGGAGCACTGCACTGGATGGCTACAAACTCTTCAGAAGAGACAGGAAAGGGAGAAGAGGTGGAGGGGTGGCCCTTTATTTTAGGGAGGTTTTGGATGTCATAGGTATTGAAACTAAGGATGATGAAGTTGAGTCTCTATGGGTAAGAATTAAGGGGAAAGCCAACAAGGCTGACATCATACTGGGAGTCTGCCATCGTCCACCCAACCAGGATGAAGAAGTGGACAACTTATTCTATAAGCAGCTGGAGAATGTTTCGGGATCATCAGCTCTTGTTCTTGTAGGCGACTTCAACCTACCAGACATCTGCTGGGAGCTTAATAGAGCAGGAAAATGGCAGTCTAGAAAGTTTTTGGAGTGTGTGGAAGATAACTTTTTGTCACAACTAGTGGGGGAGCCCACCAGGGCAGGGACTATATTAGACCTGTTGTTCACAAATAGAGATGGGCTAGTGGGAGATGTGAAGGTTGGAGGACACTTGGGGCACAGTGATCATGACATTATAGAATTCTCAATAATTGGTGACATAAGGAGGAATATGAATAAGATCTCTGTGTTGAACTTCCAGAGGGCAGACTTTGGCTTATTTAAGACACTTATTCAAAGATTTCCTTGGGAAACAGCTCTTGGAAACAAAGGAATCTAGGAGAAATGGATGTGCTTCAAAGCAGAATTCCTGAGAGCACAGGAGTGGACTGTCCCTGTGTGCAGGAAGACGTGTTGACGAGGCAAGCGTCCAGTCTGGATGAGCAAGGAGGTTTTGAATGAACTTAGAAATAAAAGAAAGATGTATCATCTTTTGAAGGAGGGACTGATTTCTCAGGAAATATTTAAGGGAGCTGCTAGGGCATGTAGAAAAAAAATTAGGGAAGCCAAAGCCCAGTTTGAACTTAACTTGGCAACTACTGTTAAAAATAATAAAAAGAGTTTTTACAAATATATTAATGGTAAAAGGAAGGGTATAACCAACCTCTGCTCCTTATTGGATGAGGCAGGCAACCTAGTAACTAACGACGAGGAGAAGGCGGAAATGCTTAATGCCTTCTTTGACTCAGTCTTTAGTGGTAAGACAGCTTGTCCTCAAGACCACTGTCCTCATGGGTTGGTAAGTGGTGCCAGGGAGCAGAATGGTCCTCTTGTTATCCAAGAAGAGGCAGTCAGAGAGCTGCTAGAATGCTTGGATATTTATAAATCAATGGGACCAGATGGGATCCATCCCAGGGTGATGAGGGAGCTGGCAGATGAGCTTGCGAAGCCACTCTCCATTATTTACCAGCAGTCCTGGCTCACTGGTGAGGTTCCAGACGATTGGAAACTGGCCAATGTGACACCCATTTACAAAAAAGATAGGAAGGAGGATCCTAGTAAGTACAGGCCAGTTAGCCTGACCTCAGTACCAGGTAAGATAATGGAGCAGTTCATAATGAGCGCTATCACACAGCACTTACAGGATGGCCAGGGCATCAGACCCAGTCAGCATGGGTTTACAAAGGGTAGGTCATGTCTGACCAACCTGGTCTCCTTCTATGACCAAGTGACACACCTGGTGGATACAGGAAAGGCTGTGGATGTTGTCTATTTAGACTTCAGCAAGGCCTTTGATACTGTCTCCCACAGCATATTCCTGGAGAAGCTGGCAGCGCACGGCTTGGACAGGAGCACTGTGTGCTGGGTTAGGAACTGGCTGGATGGCCGGGCCCAGAGAGTGGTGGTGAATGGTGCTGCATCCAGCTGGCGGCCAGTCACCAGTGGTGTCCCTCAGGGCTCTGTTCTGGGGCCAGTTCTGTTTAATATTTTTACAGACGATATGGATGAGGGCATCGAGTCTTTCATTAGCAAATTTGCAGATGACACTAAGCTGGGAGCTTGTGTTGATCTATTGGAAGGAAGAAGGGCTCTGCAGAGAGACTTAGATAAATTAGATAGATGGGCAGAATCCAACAGCATGAAATTTAATAAGTCTGAGTGCAGAGTTCTACATTTTGGCCATAAAAATCCCCTTCAATGTTACAAGCTGGGAACAATGTGGCTGGATAGTGTACAGGCAGAAAGGGACCTGGGGGTGCTGGTTGACAGCCAGCTGAATATGAGCCAGCAATGTGCCTTGGTGGCCAAGAAGGCCAATGGCATCCTGGCCTGCATTAGGAATTGTGTGGCCAGCAGGAGCAGGGAGGTCATTCTTCCCCTATACTCGGCACTGGTGAGACCACATCTTGAGTACTGTGTCCAATTCTGGGGCCCTCAGTTTAGGAAGGACGTTGATATGCTAGAATGTGTCCAGAGGAGGGCAACAAGGCTGGTGAAGGGCTTAGAACACAAGCCTTATGAGGAACATTTGAAGGAGCTGGGGTTGTTTAGCCTGGAAAAGAGGAGGCTTAGAGGTGACCTTATTGCTCTCTACAACTTCCTGAAAGGAGGCTGTAGAGAGGTGGGGGTCAGTCTCTTCCACCGGGCAGCAACTGACAGAACCAGAGGACACAGTCTCAAGCTACGTCAGGGAAGGTATAGGTTGGATGTTAGGAAGAAATTTTTCACCGAAAGAATAATAAAGTACTGGAATGCTCTTCCCAGAGAGGTGGTGGAATCATAATCTCTGGAAGTGTTCAAGAAAAGGCTGGACATGGCACTTAGTGCCATATTATAGTCTATACTCTGAGTCGAGGTGTTAGGACATAGGTTGGACTTGATAATCTTGGAGGTCTCTTCCAACCTCAGTATTCTGTGATTCTGTGATATGGAAAAAGGCAAAAAACCAAAAGGAGGCTCTCAGTCCCGGGAAAATGTCCAGCACTTTATTCCCGACGAATGTCCAGGGAGAGAGAGCGAGAGAAAGGGATGGCGGGGAATTTCAAACCAAGGGTGAGGGGAGGGGGAAACTGAGCTGCAGCCAATGGGGTTGTGCCAGTAGTGAGAGGCTAAGGGAGAGTTAAACCAACTTCCCAAAACTCCATGGGGTATGAGGCAGTGCTGCTGAACCCTCTGAAATAGTGATTGCAGAGCTGAATCGAGATTCCAGTGGAAAGGTGATGTGGAATCTCTTTTGGAAAAATCTTCAAGCAAAGGCAAAGAAAACCACAGAGAAAGAAAAAAAATCCTTGAAAGAGAAAGGATGCTAATCTTACAGTGACAGGACAGAGGCCAAAATCACACTCACTTGGCAATTAAAAATACACTGGAATTAAACTCCTAGGATTTAAAAATGGCAAAATCACAGATGCTAGAACTGGTTACAATATAATGATAGATCTATTTGCTGTGAGTGTATATAATATTTTGAAAATAGTTACCAGGGACTGGGTCATCAACTGTTTTCCAGTGAAAATAAACCTGCTCTCTTTAACAGTAGCTGAGAGATTATATCTTTTAAAACAAAAATTTAGACATTCAATTGGAAAGAAGATAAAAAATGACTGTTTTGAGGAAAATATTCATGAAAATGTTTATTTTAGACATCTGACATAGAATGTCAGCAGCTAACAAATCCAAATGAAAATGAAAATAATCTGGAATAAGCCGGTCAAGACATAACGAAATAACCAACCAACCAACCAAGAACCCACAAACAGACAAACTGAAGACACTGCGATAACTGAAGCTGTTTTCAGGGCTTTGCCAGCTGTCCCTGCCTAGTTGGTGGCCTCCGGTTATCCTTCCAAGTCTGTCTCCGTGGCTGTGACTGCTCCTGGGGCTGGTCCCGCTTCTCAGAATGAATTTTGATTCCTTATTTTAAGCAGGATTTCTTCCTATAGATCTGCTGATCCTCACTCAGTTTGATTTCTGCTTTGTCCTAATCCATCTCTCTCTCATTGAGTGGAGGGATCTTGTGCGGGAGAGCTGTGTCAAAAATCTTACAGAATTCCAGGTAAGTCAGCAGGCAGCTTTGACTCATATTCCAGGATAACCATGTGGTGCACAGCACCCACTTTCTCAGAAGCTTTTCTACATCATGGCTGTGGCAGGATTTCCTGTGTGTGGAAATGCTGCCAAAATGGTCCTCGGGCTCCAGGGTCCCTCAGTGGTGGGGTATTGGCATCAGGCAAAGACATTAGAAGGGGGAGAAAACAGAACCTAGGGAGTTTGTCAGAGAAATAGAATTTATATAAAAAAGAGGATAGGCAACTAATTAAAAGTGAAAGAGGAAAATATAATCGAGAGGGATGGACTGTTACTAAAAAAGGAAGAGGCAGGCTAGTCATCCCCTCTAATTTGTTGTGGTCACTGGTAAAGGAAGTGCACCAGAAAACACATTTAACTACTTAATTGAAAGAATTTTTGCTAGGAAATTATATGCCACTGCCACTCAAGTGACTCGGCATATTTATTTCCTTTTTCTTGGCTAAAGGGTTCCTGGAGTCTCACTAGTGCCACCAGCAGGGTGGTGTCTTGCTGGGCTAAAGAGACTCCTGGGATCTAGGGCCTCTCCTCTTTGGTCATGATGGGAATCCCTGAGAGAGTGGTCCCTGCCCTGGCCAGGAGCAGAGGGGCTGTAGATGCTGCCCTGGGCAGACGGGTCTGCCACTGCTGCCTGCTCTGGCTCCTCCTGGGGCTCGTCCCGCTCTGCCAGGTCAGGCACGGGCTGGGGACAGCTGTGGCTCCCTTGGAGGCTGGCCTGTGACATTCCAGCTTCCTGCTCCACGTTGAAGCTTGCAGGGCCAGTGGCAGGAGTCTTCTTGTGGGAGTTAGAGCAGCTGGAGCCGCTGGAGCTGGTGCTGGCACAGGCCTGGTGTCCCCTGTGTCGTGATGGAAGCACAGCAGCTCTGCGCCTCCTCGCTGCGCTGCCCACCATGGCGCCGATGGAGCCGTGCACAGCAGTGCTGTGTGCCCGCTGAGGAGAGGCTGCAGCAGCTCCAGCCAGGCCTCTGCATCTGGACACGGCACAAAGGCTGTGCAGGGTGGAGGCCTCTGCAGCCTCTGCCCTCCGCCACTGGTCCCCATAGATTTCTGCCAGCCTCTGGCACAGCCAGGGCCGCACAGGATCCGGGAGGTGCTGCGGTTGTTGGAACAGTCCTGCCCACACCTCGGGCTGGAGGCCACCCACAGGCTCTGGCCCTGCAACCCCCTGCTCAGCTGGGGACAGTGCTCCCTGAGGAGAAGACGGAGGAGACATGAAAGTGTCATGGAGGCTATTTTTGGCAAGGTGGAGGGGAGCTCTGCCTGCCTTGCTGTTGGTCTCTAGTGATTCTTCAGGGGAGCTGATGGCAAATTGTACGCAGTCCTGTCCACCCCGCTCAGAACACCTGACACTCTCTAGTGGACTGCTGCAGGGATTTTTCTTTGCCCACCGCAGGATGCAGCCCAGGCAGAACTGGTGGTGACAGGGCAGAGCAGCAGCCATGTCATTCTGAGCGTCCTGGCAGATGGGGCAGCTGCACTCTGTCCCCGTGGCTGTGTCTGCCTGTCACAGGAGGACAGGAGAGATGAGGACCAGCCATGCTTGGCAGGAGTCAAGGACCAATCCAGTCTGAACCCAGGCTCGGCTGGCACCAAAATTCAAACAGAGAAGAATAAGACCTCATATCCATTCCCCAGTGATGTTACAATCCGCCACTCAGTGATGCCACAGAGGGACATCTAGCACCTGAATATAAACAGATAGGGATGCAAAGTCACAAACCACTCCCTGGTGGCATCATCACCCAGCAGTGTCATCTCCACCATCCAGTGATGTCAAAATGGGACACCCATACCTTCCTTTCTCACACCTTGGCACACAGGCCTGGGACTGCTGGCAGACATTGCCATGGAGACAGATATGGGAAGGCCACCAGAGGCCAGCAGCCAGGCTGGGTCAGTGCCCTGAAAAGTCCCCATTGCCCTGTGCTCCTGGGTGGCCTCATGCCCAGGGGCTTGGCAGGACTTACCATTGAAAATGGCATCTTCCAGACTCTGTCTGGCCCTGGCTGAGACAGAGGCAGGAGGGAATATACTGGGACTGGTAGTGGCTGGCGGGGGCCATGGAGAGCAGCATCCTGCCCAGCCCAGTGGCAGAGATGCAGGAAGAAGCCAGCACACTGGAGGCCACCCCCACCAGGGCTCTCAGCAAACCCCCTTCTGTGTCTGTCCCTGCAAGGCATGACCAGCCCCAGGAGGAGAGGATTTTCTCCAGTTTCAGGATTATCTAGAGTTGACCACAGGCAAGATGGAAAAACTAATAAAAGCAAAGCAAAGTATAGTACAAGTTGGTTGCTACCAATGAGATTCCAGTCTCCAGTGTCTTTAAAAAACCATTTCTTTCATGCCATCAAGTCAGTTATTTCCATATCTAACTAGCTCAATAACCAGTTAATCGTTTACCAACTTAACAGCTCTCAGAACAAAATGGCATTCAACCAAGTTATGATATCAAAGTTAATCATAGTCAAAGGCTTCAGCTACTTTTCACATTACACAGGAAACAATGTGTCTTAGTAATGTTAAAAAATCTGCTCGAAGCTGCAACTTTGGATTGAGCATGTGCCAAATTTGTCCAATGTGTACTGGATATATTCAATGGACAATGAGAAGAAAAGGTATGTGTGAAATAACCTGGTTAAAAGATGCATTACATCAGGTAAGTATCAGTAATGCATTCTGAAAGACTAAATTTACTGCTGCAATAATTCTGAAATTCATTCATTTGCCTACAATTTTCTTAAAATGTAAAATTGTACTACTGTAAAAAGTAAGAACCTTCCTCAGGCTGTTAAGTAAAAAGATGTTTGCAACACATTACTTCAAACAAGAAGTGTTTCTCTAACCTTGTACAAAACTTAGGAAAAATTATCTCTTCTTGCAAAATTCACATTCCTGTACACACCCAAGCCAATTGTGCCTAAGCAATCATAATCACTCATACTATGACTGTGTCCTACTACACTACAAACTACATATTATTTAATTTCAGTAACTTCACTTTAAAACTAAAACTTTAAGATTTCCCATTGCAAATCAAAGTGCATCTGACAGTATTTCAGAGACTAAAAGGTATTAAAATATGACAAATATATAAAACTGCAGTCCTAATCAGCATGTAAACATAGTAAAATATTATGATCATGACAGATATATTTTTCCACTCTAATATTTTCCGGAAGTTTTGCATAGGTACCAGGGCTCCAGAGGCTGCAGGCACTTCCCCGCCAGAGCAGGAGCATTGCTGTCACCAGTCAGCTGAATGCCAGCACAAGGGCACCAGCCCTGGACAGGAGCCAGCATGGGGCCCTTCCTGCAAGAGGAGGGATCAGGTCCTGCTTGGTAACTTTCATTTTGGTCACTTCTGTTGAAATTTTAGGAAAGGTCACAATGAAACTTTTTCCAGCTGTATCCTTCTGGTTTACCCCTCTGGCAGCAAAGCTCTGTGCTGCAGGTAGCTCGAGTGTGTGCAGAGCAATGCAGCCCCCACAAACCCCTCGGTTTTCCCACAAGTGGTCATAACCTGTCCCCAGGTGTGCCCGGCTGTGGCAGCACAAAGAGCCGCAGCGCAGTGGGCGCCGTGCCCTGCCCAGCCGGGGCTCTGTGCACGGAGCAGCAGCAGCGCCAGCACCTTTCAACCCGCTCCTGCCTTGGCTTCCCCCGGGAGACAGAAGCCTCTGGGAATCAGCACCGCCAGTCACGTTCCCAACTTGGAGCAGCTCCTGCTGGCAGGCAGATCCTGCCAGTTCTATTTCCAAAGAGGATGAGTTGGCTTGGCTCAGCCTGTTTTTTGTAGTGGGCTGGGGGCCATAGGGTTAGCTTCTGTGCGAAGCTGTTAGAAGCTTCCACCATGTGTAAGAGAGCCAATCGGGGATGTCTCTGATGATGGGCATGCTGCTGGCCTAACTAGACAGGTAGGCAATGCCTCTGTGATGACATATTTAAGAAGAAAATCAAAGCAGCACACGCCCAGTTATTTTCAGAAGGGTGGCGAAGAGCTGCTGCCAGGGGCCGTCCCTGGTGTGGTGGCAGCAATGCGCAGCAGCCAGCGCCTTCTGGGTGCAGCCCAGGCCAGCCTCGCCTGCCTGGCCGCCCCTGGCCAGCTGCCCTGAGGGAGCCTCCATGAGGAGAGGTGTGCAATAGTGCCAGCGCCGAGGGGCCACCACCTCCTGCACAGCGGCCGCAGTGCCATGGCAAGGGATTCCTCTACACGGGACCTGAACGAGATCAATTTCTGGGCACTGTGGGATCTTGCAATAATCTTTGAATTAGTGAAACTTGTTGACAATGGTACCTACAAGCAGCACTTTCCTTCTAGTCAGAGAAGAGGAGGAAGTGAGGACAACAACATGGCAACACCATGGTCAGTGGAAAAGGGAGGGATGAGGTTCTTCAAGAGTTGGAGCCGAGATTCCTCTGCAAGTCGTGGCGAGGATCATGGCAAAAGAAGATATCCCCTTGTAATGCATGATGAGGGATGCAGAAACCCACTTGCAGCCAAGGAGAAAAGTGCTCGTGCTGGAGCAGGTGGATAAAGCTGTGGACTAGTGGGACACCTGAAAAGAGAGAGAGGGCCGCTGCTTTCAGATATAGAGAGAGATCCTTCCAAACTAGGTCAGCCTCCTCTAAAAAGGCTGCACTCTATGGATGACGCCACAACGGTTTTGGGATGACTGCCCGTGGGAGTGACCCACAGAATAGCAGAAGAAAGACTGCTCTCCCTGAGCAAACGAAAAAGATCTCAAGATCTCACTATCTCACTGACCAAAACGCCCATACCCTGTCTTCTTGTGCTGTTGGTGGAAAGGAGGGAGGTGCTAGGGAAAAAGAAGGTGTTTTAAAGGCCTATTTTCATTTCTCGTTCTTCTCCTCTCACTCTGTTAATAATAGGTTTGTTTTATCCCTTAAATTTTAACCTATTTTGCCCTAGAATATTTTCTTCCAGTCATTATCTCAACTCATGAGCCTTTCCTTAGGTTTTTTCCCCACTCCCCTCTCCTCTGCTCAACTCCAGCAGAAGAAGGTGAGCAAGCGACTTTCATGGGTACCAGGGAAGTGTCAAACATTGACAGAGAAGCAAAAGCAGAGGCAGAGATGTACATACAGGGGAGCCCTGGGCATGTCCAATAAATGTGCAAATATGTGGAGACATTTGTTAGGAATTATTTCAGTTCTTATACCAAAAGTGTCTTCTCTTCTGGTTCTGTGCAGTACTTTGGGCCATTTTCTTAGTCTGGTTTCCTTTGATTTGGTCCCATCTGAATGCTAGTTCAGGTACAGGCTGTAGGTGCTTGGGGCACTCTTGGAGTAACTCTTGGATCCCTTGAATGACAGGATTTGGCCCACCCAGGGAATTTGTGCTGCTTTGGGACAGGAAATCTTCCCATGCTATTTTGTGTTTGCTGTGGGGGAGGTTGGGCTGCTTTGCATAAAGTCACAGACCAATGCAGAACATTTGCTTTGTGATGTCAGGGCAGGGTTGCCACGTTGTTGTGGTGACATCAGAAGCTGCCTTGATGCACAAAGGGCCTCAGTGCCAGAGCCGCCCTTGGGTGTGCTCAGCGCAGCAGCATCCCACGGTTTGTCAGTGGGCAACTGCGCAAAAACAAGAGCCTTGTTTTCTTTTGTGTTCCAAACTTGCAAAACAATGCAGCAATGATTGAGAATATCGTTGCTGCAGTTTGCACAGTTTATGGCATTAGTTATTCTGGATATTATCTGACTAACCTGGGACGTAAGTAGAGATTTTCATTGGTGTAACATAACCTAGCTTTTGTATGTCTTCCTGCTCTTTCTTAGTGACTGGCTTGATTTGGAAACAAAAAGAGCATTAGGATACCACTGGATTGGTAAAGCTCCTGTCAACACATTCCACTCAAAATGGGGTGTCTGTAGCCAGGGGCCTGTAGGCAGCACTTGCAGGGGAGCCTGCAGGGGTTTCATTCCCTCCACAGGAGAGTCTGTGGCAGCAGAATCTGACATTTCCTCAGTTTGCTGGGTCAAGCAGGACAATTTCGAAAATTCGGACTGGCAGACCTTCTCAGAAGGTCTTCTAAAATTTCTGCAGTTCTTACACGAATTCAGAGAAAGCTTATTTTTCCTAAATTTTATCATTAAAAGATTTGACTGTCTAACATGACCCTTTACTAAGTTCTAAGTGGAAACACTAAAATAGTGTTTCCCTTTACAATGAAAAACTGCAAAGCAGTGAGTTTTTGATCCTGAACCCTGGAGCTGCTGCTGTACTGTTTCACTGCCAAAAGAACTTCCACAGCTCAGAGAAATTTTGGGGAAGCTTTTCAGGGCAACTCTTTTCAGCAAGTTAATGAGAATTAGTGCATGCAACTAATTTAAAAAGGAAGTACCAGAAGGGCAGATAAAAAAGCTGCTTGATGTGTAGGGCAGAAAAGAAGCATTGAGTGATTAAAGAACTATTTGCAGTATATTGATTAAATTTGTATTAATTTGCTGGCAAAACACTCCAAAGCATAGACACAGCTGAGAATATCGTCCTGTCCTCTTGCTGGCAGTGTGAAAGAGCTGTGTCTCCTGGATGCGTGTTGTGAAACAAAAAATGCTCTCTGTTTGGGTTGTTCTGTGGAATTCATCAGCCCAGGCAGTTGTCTCAAAGAATCTGCTTCATTTTCCTTGTCCAATACAGGTCACCTGATACGTGTACTCAGAACTACCATAACAGAGGTGAGTGAGAAAGGAATATTTAATGTTCCAGAAGTTTAAGAAATGAGGTAAAGGTAGTGAGCTTGGTCTGTGGCAGGAGAGTGTGGAGGATCAGTTGGGTAGGATAAAAGAAAATCCATTTCCATGTCTCAAGCATCAATGGAAAAGGCATGGTTGGCTGTCACCTAATTTTTTATTTCAGAGCTTTAAAGAATTCAATGCTCAGTTTTCAGAGAGAACGTTGCTTGCAGATTATATGGAATAGGGTGGAATATTGCATTCAGAGGCATATCCAGATCTGCCAAATTAAGCCATTATCATTTAGATTGAGATCCTTATAATACCATTCCTATGACAGATCATTATTTTGCTTTAGGAGAGCAGGCTAAAGAGCTCAATAGAAATAAGGCTATAAATGATAGGTAATAACCCGTCCCTCATGCTTCTCACTGACCACAGAGTCAAGAAGCAACAGAAGACTCTCCTCTGGCTCTCACACCTACTGGAGAAGAGGCCAAAGATGAGCAAAATGACCACAGGACACCAGCTCTGGTCACACCACAGTCTGAATATTCCGAGGCGGTAAGTGCCAGTCCTTGCCGGCTCAGTCTTCAGTACAAGACGCAGCTTGTGGCTGTTTGAGCAGCCAGCACTTGCTATTGGTGGCTGAGGATGCTGAGTGCTGGAGTCCTGTCAGGACCCAGCGATTCTCCCCAGCCTGTGAGAACTTGATAATGGGCTTTGATCTGGCATGATTTGGCCACATGTTCCTGGGCTTCTGATAGAGGACAGCATGAAGCATGAAGGATAGCAAGCTCCAGGAGGGATCATGTCAAAGACCTGGAGCTCAGCCTTGTTGGATACATAGGGGACACTGTAGTCTGGACAGACCTGTCCCAATCCACAGACTGGCAAAGGAGCTACCGGCACAAAACTGTTGATCTGATCACACAGGCTCTTTGGGATGCTTTGTCCTCACGAGCTCCTTGGGTGTGTTTACCTGATCATATTTAAGAGGCACATTGTGGATTTGCAACCTGAAGAGAGGGATTTGATGCCTTTATTGCCAGGTGGTTCTTTTTCCTCTTCAGGAAGAGTGGTCAGTAGCAGAGTACAGTCTGAGTGCACTGGTGTTTTGATAATCTGCAATGAGATGATTGTGCTGTCCATGAATCCCTGTGGGCCTAGGGATGTCCTGTGTGCCAAGTGACGAAAACTGCATAGTTCTGGACCTGTTCCTGAGCCAAAACCCAGAGGCTACATGTGTCTTGACACTTTCTGTTGTGTGGTCTGCCGTGATAACTCCGCTTGAAAATGCTATTGTCACCTGCAGAGGGGGGAAGACATGAAAAACTTGGACTGCTGTCTTGTTCTTTCCTGATAAGCACAGGAAAGGCATTTTGAAATTCTGGATGCTGTATCTTTTGTCAAATCTGCAACTCGGAAAAAGCAGACAGGGCTGCTGGTCAACAGCAGCTGAACATGAGGCAGCGTGTGCCCAGGGGGCCAAGAAGGCCAAGGGCATCCTGGCGTGTGTCAGCAATAGTGGGGCAGCAGGAGCAGGGCAGTGAGCTGTGCCCTGTGCTGGGCACCGCTGCGGCCGCTGCTCGGGTGCTGTGTCCAGTTGTGGCCCCTCTGGAGCAGAAAGACACTGAGGGGCTGGAGAAGGGCAAGGGAGCTCGGGAGGGGTCGGAGCACAAGCCCAGCAAAGAATGTGCTAAGGGAGCTTTAGTCTGGAGGAAAGTGAGGCTCATGATGGACCATCCAAGCACAATTCCATAAATGCCTGCATGACAGCCCAAAACATAAGGGGCTCTTCCATCTCCTCACTGCTTCCAGCTGCGGTAGACTCTAGACTGGGTCACAATTTGATTTTTTGGTTTTTTAGTGTGCTGGTCTGCTAGGAGGAGAACCCCTGCTCATTTTGTCTTTATGCAGCAAGCAATGGTGCTTTTCCACAAGACTTTCTTTTCCAGCACATTGTGCGATTCTGATAGCGTTTTAGATTTCCAGGACTGCAGCAGCCACAGCTGATTATTCCCTGATTTTCCATTTCAAAAATTTAAATAACCCAGAGCTCAGTTTTCCAAGAGAACGTTGCTGATATTAGTGGAATATTGATTTCAGAGCCAAGTGCAATTCTGTTGAATCAGCTCATTTTATTTTAATTGGACTGACTTGGAATCTCATTGCTGTGACAGTTTATAATTTTGCCTTAGTAGATCAGGTTGTAGAGTTGAATAGAAAGGGGGTAAATAGAGTTGAATAGATAAGGGTATAAATGATAGGTAATGGCCTGACCCTCATGCTTTTCTCTGTCCACAGGGCCCTGAACAAACAGAAAATTATCCACTGACTCCCTCAGCTCCTGGAGAAGATGCCAAGGAAGAAGAAATTGACCAGAAGTCTTCAGTTGTGGTAACACCACAGGCTGAATATTCTGAGCAGGTAAGCGCCAGTTCTGGCTGGTGATGTCCTTAGTACAACAGAGAGCTCCAAGTCCTTGACAAGGAACGACATACTATTGGTGGCTTAGAGTGCTAAGTGCTGGAGTCCTGTCAGGACCTAGCAATTCCCACGAGCCTGTGAGAGCTTTGATCCTGCATGATTTGGCCACAGCTTGCAGGGATTCTGATAGAGGCCAGCATGAAGCATGAAGGATACCCAGCCCCAGGAGGGATCATGTCAATGACCTGAGCTCAGCCTTGTTGGATACATAGGGGACACTGTGGTCTGGAGAAACCTGCCCCACTCCACAGACTGACCAAGGAGCTACAATCACAAAACAGTTGATCTGATCACGCAGGTTGTTTGGGATGCTTTGTCCTCACAAGCTCCTTGGGTGTGTTTACCTTGGAGTATTTCAGAGACAGGTTGTGTAGTTGCTGCTTGAAGTGAGATATTTGGTGCCTTAAATGCCAGGTCATTCTTTTTCCACTTCAGGCAGAGCAGTTAGTAACAACGTGCAGTCTGAGTGCACCTGTGTTTTCAAAAGCTGCAAAGAGATGATTGTGTTGTCCATGAATTCCTCTGTGCCAAGCAATGAAAACTGCATAGTTCTGGACCCATTTCTGAGGCAAAACCCAGAGGCTACATGTGTCTCTTGACACTTTCTATTGTGTGGTCTGCCTTGATAACTCTGCTTGAAAATTAGCCATTAGGGCTGGGAGAGGGGGAAAAGCTGAAAGACTTGGACTGCTATTTTGTGTAGTTAAGAAGAGGAAAGATATCGTAAAATTCTCGATGCTTAATCCTAAGTCAATGTGCAACTTTGTGCCTGCGGTGCTACCTGGGAGAAAAGGAGCCAGGGTTGCTGGTCAACAGCAGCTGAACATGAGACAATCTGTGCCCAGGTGGCCAAGGGCATCCTGGCGTGTGTCAGCAATAGTGGGGCAGCAGGAGCAGGGCAGTGAGCTGTGCCCTGTGCTGGGCACCGCTGCGGCCGCTGCTCGGGTGCTGGGTCCAGTTGTGGCCCCTCTGGAGCAGAAAGGCATGGAGGGGCTGGAGCGTGTCTGAAAAACTGCAAGGGAGCTGGGAAGAGCTTGGAGTACAAGTCCAAATTGTATGTGCTAAGGGAGCTTCAGTTATGGGGAAAGTGAGGATCATGATGGACCATCCAGGTACACTTCCATAAATGCCTTCATGACAGTTGTCCCCACGAGAGCTGTTTCCATGCCAAGCATCCCCTCACTGCTTCCAAATGCTTTAGACACAGGAGTAGGTAACACTTTGATCCTTTGTTTCCTTGGGTTGTTGGTTTGCCAGGAGGAAAAGCCCTGCTCATTTTTTTTGTTTATACAATGAGCAATGGTGTTTTGACTTGAGACTTCCTTTTCCAGCATATTATGAGATTCTGATAGTGTGTTCGTTTTCCACGTCTGCAGCAGCCACAGTTGGTTATTCCCTAATTTTCCATTTCGGAGCTTTAAAGAACTCAGAGCCCAGTTTTCCGAGAGAAGGTTGCTTGCTGGTAGTAGCCAGGGTGGAATATTGAATTTGAAGCACATGCAGTTCTGTTGAATCAGCCCATATAATTTCATGAGAGTGACTTAGAATCTCATTGCTGTGGCCGTTTATGACTTTTCCTTAGTAGAGAAGGTTATAGATCTGAATAGAAATAAGGGTAAGCATGATAGGTAATGGCCTCTTCATCATGCTTCACTCTGCCCACAGAGTCCAGAAGCAACACAAGACTATCCACTGACTCCCTCAGCTACTGGAGAAGAGGCCAAAGAGGAGGAAAATGAACGCATGACTTCAGCTGTGGTGACACCACAGTCTGAATATTCCGAGGCGGTAAGTGCCAGTCCTTGCCGGCTCTGTCTGTAGTACAAGACAGAGCTGCAACTTCTTGAGCAGCCAGTACTTGCTATTGGTGGCTGAGGATGCTGAGTGCTGGAGTCCTGTCAGGACCTAGCAATTCCCCCCAGCCTGTGAGAGCTTGATAATGGCTTTGATCCTGCATGATTTGGCCCCAGCTTGCAGGAATTCTGATAGAGGCCAGCTTGAAGCATGAAGGATACCGAGCCCCAGGAGGGACCATGTCAAAGACCTGGAGCTCAGCCTTGTTGGATACATAGGGGACACTGTGGTCTAGAGAGACCTGTCCTAATCCACAGACTGGCCAAGGAGTGGCAAGCACAAAAAAGGTTGATTTGATCATACAGGCTCTTTGGGATGCTTTGTCCTCATTGGCTTCTTGGGTGTGTTTACCTGGGAATATTTCAGAGACAGTATTGTGGAGTTGCAGCTTGAAGAACAAGATTCCATGCCTTTATTGCCAGGTCATTCTTCTTCCTCTTCAGGAAGAGTGGTCAGTAGCAGAGTGCAGTCTGAGTCTACCTGTGTTTTGATAATATGCAAAGAAATGATTGTGCTGTCCATGCATCCTTGTGGGACTTCTCATGTCCTGTATGGCAAAAGTCAAAGTTTGCATAGTTCTGGACCCATTTCTGAGCCAAAATCCAGAGGATACATGTGTGTCTTGATACTTTCTATTGTGTGGTCTGCCGTGATAACTCCGTTTGAAAATGCCATTGGGGCCTGCTAAGGGAAAATCTGATAGACTTGGACTGCTGCCTTGTGCTGCTAAGAACAGGGAAGACATCGTGGAATTCTCCATGCTGTATTTTAAGTCAAATATCAAATTTTTTGCCTGGAGTGCTTCTTGGGAGAAAATCGGCAAGGGTGCCTGAAAAGAGCAGCTGAACCTGAGGCAGCGTGTGCCCAGGTGGCCAAGAAGGCCAAGGGCATCCTGGCGTGTGTCAGCAATAGTGGGGCAGCAGGAGCAGGGCAGTGAGCTGTGGCCTGTGCTGGGCACCGCTGCGGCCACTGCTCGGGTGCTGTGTCCAGTTGCGGGAACCTCTAAAGCAGAAAGACCCTGAGGGGCTGGAGCATGTCCAGAGAAAGGAAGGGAGCTGGGAAGGGGTGGGAGCACAAGCCCGGTCAGGAAGTGCAGAGGGATCTGTATCCTGGGGAAAGTGAGGATCATGAGGGACCTTTCAGGAACATTTCCACAAATTCCTACATGACAGTGCTCCCCATAAGGAGCCCTGACAAGCTCCCATGACAAGCATCCTATCTATCTATCTATGTAGCATTTACATACTTGATTTCTCCCGGCTCTGGTCAGAGGCAGTTGGAGGTTCAAGGCTCCCCTAAAGGCATCCCTTCAGGAGAAGAGAACAGACATGTTCTATCAACTGATCCCGAGCAGGCAGAGATGTTTTCCCTCCAGAAATCGTTGTTTTTTCCCCTCAGAGTTTTTTTCGTCCTCCAGCCTCTTCTGACCTGAACCCCCCAGTTTATTCTATAAATTTCTCCCAGTCCTAGTGACAAGGAACAATTCCATGTTTTAGGTGGTGTTTGGTAACTCTGGTCATATATGCAATACATGGCCACTGTTACCACTGGTCTTAATTCTCAGTTGACAAAAGAGGAAGAATAACACCTTGGTCTTCCTCCATATACTGAGGTGGCTGTAGAGGCTCTCTGACCTCCATCAGAGGATCTGTGCATGCATCCTTATCTCCTGAATGAGCAGGATTTCTAATAAGAGAAATTATTAATAATAATATATAATATGAGTGTAGATGCCAGAAAGGTAGGAATGGTGGTGCAGGCCTGAAGAGAACATGAACTCCAGAAGTGTCTCTCACAAGGAATGAGCCCACACTGGAAGCCACCTGCAGAGCCAGGATGGAGCTGTGGGACAGGGCTGGGTGTCAGTCACAATGAAAAGTCAAACAGGACACAGCAGAAGTGGAAGGAGGCTCTCAGCAGACCCTTGAGAAATGCCACCCCTTCCCTGTCAGCTGCCTGAGAGGCTCTTGGAGCTTCAGTCCCAGACTGACCCTGATTATACTGCCAGTGTCACTTTGGAATTTGTGCCTCCCCATGGGCAGGGAATGACCCAGGAGAGCAGCAGCACAGTGCTTGGGGAATGTGTGAGCCCATCACTCTTAGAGACCTGGCCCACAAATGTTGTATGGCAAGCTGAAACCCATCTTCTCTTGCTTTCTGTGCAGGCCCTTCTAGAGAAACAGCATGAGCAGATGGCTTTAGCAGAGGTGCCAGGCCAGCCTCAGGGAGAGCTGCTCCCAGCCTGGGAGCAGGAAGAGCAGCTGAGGCAGCAGGTGGAGGAGCCACAGGAGAATGGCCAGGTAAGCCTGGCTCACCAGGTGACAGAGTGAAGGGCAGGACAGGGGCATAAAAGGGAGCTTTTGGGAGCCTAGGACTCATTTTTTCTTAGCAACTTATGGGAAGAATTCTATGTGCCAGAAGGACCGAAAGAAAAGAAACCTAGCCCCCAACATCAGTGGAGTTGTTGTTGCAAAGCCACTTTCTTTCCTTAGTGTTGAAGCTTCCCCCCTTAAATTCTTCTATCTTAAAAATTCACTGTGAAATAAAATACAAATTTGTAGCACAACAACAGCTTGTTCTAAATGTAGAAGTTATGAAAAAATTCACTTTCCTTCCCACACTGAGCACTTTGTCTGTATGTCAAGTAAGGATTAATGGATCAAAAAAAAATTGGCAATTGTGGACTTAACCCTCTACTGAGTAATGCGAGGTCACACATTTGTCTTTGTGTCTGCTACTCAAACCTCCTAAAAACATCATAATAAGGAAAAGAAAGGGCAAGAAGTTATAATCTGTGATCAGAAACTTTCATTTTTTTAAAGCATATTTTAAATTCAATAGTAATCTCAAGTTTTTTCTCGGACTTGTGCAATTTTGCTCTAGTATAGGACTATTTGACCGTCCAACAAAGCTGTATATATTAATTATTTAGCAGAAAGGACTGTTTATCAATTATAGCTCTAGTGGCAGATAGTTTCATAACTGTTGTTAATCTAGAGCAGCATAGTGCAGAAGAAGTGTTTTCATACCTTGTCAATTTCCCTTCCTACATCTTTAATTCCTAATAACATGGGAAACTCTATTTTAGTTTCTGCATTCACCAAAACTGTTGTTAACTTAATTTTCAAGTACCTTTTCCAAGTTACTTTTCTGTGATATTCATGGAAAGTGACAAAACCTAAACTGTGTGTTTGACCTGCTGTGCCACCTGTGCCACCACCATCTTCACACTGGCTTCTTTCAAACTTTGGAAGTGGATGTCATGCAGCAAGTGCTGTGTTTATACAGTACAGACATGCCATATCCTTGGCCTTTCTCTTTTCAGATCAGGGCAAGGTTGTTTTTTTATTTCTTTATTTTTATTTTTTAAATTAATTTTTGGTAGCACAGTGCATTAGAGATTTATTTGCAATGAAAATTCAGTCATGCTTTATTCATGGATGTTAGGTCCAGCAATCAATGCAAGTCCACTCAATGGGCTCAAGGAGACCCAGTTCATCCCAGTTAGTGTGTCTGAAGGAGAATTACTGTTAGTGCTGAGTTTTTTTTTTGCCTTTAGGTCAGGGACCAGGCTGTGGCATCAGGTGCTGCAGCAGCCACACTGCTCCCCAGCCTGCAGCTGGAGATCCTTTCAGAGGAAGCAATGAGGGGCAGGCCAGAGGCTGCAGCATTCCAGGTCAGAGTCTAAAACCAATCCTGTTTAGTTGCTGTTTTTTTAAATTTCGTTTTTTTATGTGAGGTACAACAGGCAGATAGACTGCTCTGAGCTTGTGGAGAGCAAAAACTTGCACATGGTATTTCAGAGATGATGGCAACATTCAATTTTGCAGTTACAGAGTTAAGTAACAGATGGGAATACAAACGTGGAGAAAAGTATATATTACTGAAAATTAATATCCCTCTATCATAATTTTCTTCCCAATAATATGCATAACACTAATTAAAAAAAAAAATAATAACAAATCACAAACAGAACCAAAACCAGTAAGAGCCCCACAAACAAAACCAATCAAAGAAAAAAGACAAGATTTTCATGCTCCTTCTTGGTCAGTTTTAGATTTTTTTCAACACACAGTTCTAGAATTAACTGTGGGTTTTTGAGCATTCTTCATTAAAAGAAACTTCTATTTAGAATCTTTAAATATAGAAGCTATTTTGCTTATGTAGGTTTAAAGGATTGCACCTTTCAAAATACTTATTTTGTTACAACAAAACAGTGAATGGAAAAAAAGACAAATTGGTGCTAAGACAGACATTTTTTTTCCCGATGAGAGAAAAAAAGGCAGAGTGAGTACATATTTCATTGTGCTTCTCTGTCTGAATTAGAGACAGAGCAGGTAATCAAGTAAAGTGCAAGGAACTTAGACAAGGTAAGTATTGCATGCAGTGTGTACATTTCTGTAGTAATTCCTCACAATTTATTTTATTTTCTGTTCTAATGCAGTATATAATTGCAGGACCAGGGTCACAAAACTAAACATTCAAAAAAGGCAGATTCTAATCTGGAAATTTCTCACAGTTTCCCTCTTGCAAGCATACATGCATTTCAATATGAAAAAGATATAAATTATGTGTGCATTATTGTGTTGTCACACTAAAATACGGAAATATGTAATGCCTTGAAATTTCCGTGAACCTTAATTGGCACAGATTAACTTTTCTGTCCAGTGATGATCCATTTAAAAGCTGCACAAAAGGTCCCATGGGTGGTATCTTTTCACAGGAGGCATTGTGGCAATCACCAGCTTTTAAATCTTGCTTTTCTAATTTGGTAGTGGATGCTGCTTTTGGTTTGGTTTTTTTTTGGCCCATCCCAACTCCCATTCTTTTTGACCTCACAATGATTGCAGAAGCACCTGCAACCTGTTCCCTCTTTCTTTCTGGAAGAGAGTCAGAAACAGAAAATGATGCATTTCATATTTGCACAAAGTGCTTGTGGTATAACTAACTCTGGTTATCTTGGTTGGTGATACTTATCATGTGTTCATGGCTTGAGTGTTTCCTGGACTGCCTCAGAAAGGGCCCATCTCTGCTGGAGCCACATCTATTCACTTGATAATTTAGATCTCTTTTCTTTGTCACCAGCTGTAGTTTTGCAGTCCTGTGAGGAAATCCTTTTCCTCAACTGCTTCGTGTGTTCTAAAGTTTGTTTTTTTTTTCATACAAACATGTTTTATTTCACATAAATTTCACACAACCATGAACTATTTTATAACATGTATTACAGAGTAGATATAAAATTACGAGTACTGCCAAATCATTTGTGCTCTCTTGTCCTGCTAACTTTATCATTAGTCTAATCAAGATAACAAAATGGGGACATTCTTCTGCTACCTACATGGAAACAGATACATTTTTCCAGTTATATTGCAAACAGATAACTTGTTTTCAGAAGTCTGTAGGTTTACAATGTTTCTTTTGTTACTGCGGAGATAATTTTTAATGCAGTGAAGTGGAAGGATAAGCAAATTGACTCATTTTGGAAGTGTGAGCATTATCCGGAAACTGTGTGGTAATTTTTTGTGAACAGAAATTGAACCTGCGCTCAGTCTTGTATTGAAATAAAATTAAAAATTGTATCAGGAACTCAATCTTCTACTGCATTGAAAACGTCCCATTAAGGAATCGTCTAATTAGGATTGAGAGTAATTTTTTCTTAATGATATTAATATTCAAAAAGTTAGAAGAAATATAAAATTCAAATTTTGAAGAAATAAAAAAACAAATTTAAAAAAAAATTTGATGTTTAAGTCCTGGGACTGAAATACTGCCTGGCTTATATACTATATTTGATTTCTCTGCTAAAAATAAATCTGTCCTTTGTAAAAAGTTTGAACATGTGCTATTTGGAATTTAATTGTAGCGTGCCTGGCACTAATGATTCTTTTTATTTTTACTTAAAGAACGTCCGTATAAGTTTTATGGATCTCTATTCACTGGCAGCTGCCAGAGTAGAAGCATTACTAACAGGAAGAGGATCCTTGCCAGTTCACTTTGAAAGTGAAGCAGCTGTTCTGCCTCCTGCTGCTGCTCCTGATGGTGAGTCTGCTTATCATGCAATTGGAGTCGAAGTCACTTGGATATGGGTTCCTCGGCAGCATGTCCCTTCATGCTGCACAGCATGTATGGCAAATAACAACAGGAGTTAAGTGCAAAGATAATGCAGCAATAAAGTAAGTACTTTGACAAACGTTCTGAGACTTGTTTCAGAAGAGAAACTGGGAGGTGAAAGCTAACACAGACATGAAAATTTTGGCCTGGCAGATAGAAAAATGAGCTTGTTTAGTGGATTAATAGAACTCACTCTAGCAATTATAATGATGAAGGGTAAGAGATGTCTGTAAATATTTGCCCCACTTCAACTAAAGTGCAATTATTTTATCCAGCACCTCCTAAACAATATACTTGTTCTAATGTCCTTTGTCATTTAAAGATTAACATCAAATTCTGGGTGTCCTGTGTTTCAAATTGGCACTTATGACAAGCAGGGAACAGTTATAAGTACTTCTCATATGCGTCTTTGTAAGAGGTATTTCACAGTAAATGCAGATGCTGTCTTGCTTTGGTATTATTTATTTATTTATTTATTTATTAGTTCCAGCATTCTGGGGAGAACCCAGACAGAGATACTACACTTTGTCAGGAATTCACATAATCTCTGCCGGGATAACCTACAGAGCCTACAAATTGCATGGAACTGACACAACCTCTGGTATGTCACCCTACAGAACCGATGTCTGGAACTAACAGAACCTATCCTTCCAGCCATAAGTATTTAATTTCTGCTCATTTTCCTTTTAAAATTTTACATTCTCTGAACAGAATCCTTTCGCCTTCCATTTGTATGCCAAGGAATCCGTACACCTTGTGGTCCTGCTCCTGATGGTAAGTTTCCTTTTCAAGCTGTTAGAGTCACTTGGATGTGGGTTCCTCGGCAGCATGTCCCTTCATGCTGCACAGCATGTATGGCAAATAACAACAGGAGTTAAGTGCAAAGATAATGCAGCAATAAAGTAAGTACTATGATAAACGTTCTGAGACTTGTTTCAGAAGAGAAATTGGGTGGTGAGAGGTAACACAGACATGAAAATTATAGCCAGGCAGACTGGAAAATGAGCTTTTTTAGTGGATTAATAGAACCCACTCTAGCAATTATAATGATGAAGGGTAAAAGATGTCTGTCAATATTTGTCCCTCTTCAACTAAAGTGCTATTGTTTTATGCAGCACGTCCTAAACAATATACTTGTTCTAATGTCCTTTGCCTTTTAAAGATTAACATTAAATTCTGGGTGTCCTGTGTTTCAAATTCGCACTTATGACAAGCAGGGAACAGTTAAAAGTACTTCTCATATGCGTCTTTGTAAGAGGTATTTAACAGCAAATGCAGATGCTGTCTTGCTTTGATATTATTTATTTATTTATTTATTTATTTATTAGTTCCAGCATTCTGGGGAGAGTCCAGACGGAGATTCTATACTTTGTCAGGAATTGACATAATCTATGGTAGGAGAACCTACAGAGCCTACAACTTGCATGGAACAGACACAACCTCTGGTATGTCACCCTACAGAACCTTTACTGTGTCTGGAACTAACACAGCCTATCCTTCCTGCCATAACTATTTCTCATCTGTTCATTTTCCTTTTAAAATTTTCCTTCTCTGAACAGAATCCTTTCGCCTTCCATTTGTATGCCAAGGAATCCGTACACCTCGTGGTCCTGCTCCTGATGGTAAGTTTCCTTTTCAAGCTGTTAGAGTCACTTGGATATGGGTTCCTCGGCAGCATGTCCCTTCATGCTGCACAGCATGTATGGCAAATAACAACAGGAGTTAAGTGCAAAGATAATGCAGCAATAAAGTAAGTACTATGAGAAACGTTCTGAGACGTGTTTCAGAAGAGAAATTGGGTGGTGAGAGGTAACACAGGCATGAAAATTATAGCCAGGCAGACTGGAAAATGAGCTTTTTTAGTGGATTAATAGAACCCATTCTAGCAATTCTAATGATGAATGGTAAAAGATGTCTGTAAATATTTGTCCCTCTTCAACTAAAGTGCTATTGTTTTATGCAGCACCTCCTAAACAATATACTTGTTCTAATGTCCTTTGTCATTTAAAGATTAACATCAAATTCTGGGTGTCCTGTGTTTCAAATTGGCACTTATGACAAGCACGGAACAGTTATAAGTACTTCTCATATGCGTCTTTGTAAGAGGTATTTAACAGCAAATGCAGATGCTGTCTTGCTTTGCTATTATTTAATTATTTATTTATTTATTAGTTCCAGCATTCTGGGGAGAGTCCAGACGGAGATTTTACACTTTGTCAGGAATCGACATAATCTCTGCCGGGAGAACCTACAGAGCCTACAACTTGCATGGAACAGACACAACCTCTGGTATGTCACCCTACAGAACCTTTACTGTGTCTGGAACTAACACAGCCTATCCTTCCAGCCATAAGTATTTAATTTCTGCTCATTTTCCTTTTAATATTTTCCTTCTCTGAACAGAATCCTTTCGCCTTCCATTTGTATGCCAAGGAATCCGTACACCTCGTGGTCCTGCTCCTGATGGTAAGTTTCCTTTTCAAGCTGTTAGAGTCACTTGGATGTGGGTTCCTCGGCAGCATGTCCCTTCATGCTGCACAGCATGTATGGCAAATAACAACAGGAGTTAAGTGCAAAGCTAATGCAACTATAAAGTAAGTGCTATGGCAAACATTCTGAGACGTGTTTCACAAGATACATAAGGTGGTGAGAGGTAACACAGGCATGAAAATTTTGGTCCGGCAGACTGGAAAATCATTTTGTTTAGTGGATTAATAGAACCCATTCTAGCAATTCTAATGATGAATGGTAAAAGATGTCTGTCAATATTTGTCCCACTTCAAATAAAGTGCTATTGTTTTATCCAGCACTTCCTAGGACTATATACTTGTTCAAATGTCCTTTGTCATTTAAAGATTAACATCAAATTCTGGGTGCCCTGTGTTTCAAATTGGCACTTATGACAAGCAGGGAACAGTTATAAGAACTTCTCATATGCGTCTTTGTAAGAGGTATTAAAACAGCAAATGCAGATGCTGTCTTGCTTTGGTATTATTTAATTATTTATTTATTTATTAGTTCCACCATTTTGGGGAGATTCCAGACGGAGATTTTACACTTTGTCAGGAATTGACATAATCTCTGCCGGGAGAACCTACAGAGCCTACAACTTGCACGGAACAGACACAACCTCTGGTATGTCACCCTACAGAACCGATGTCTGGAACTAACACAGCCTATCCTTCCTGCCATAACTATTTCTTATCTGTTCATTTTCCTTTTAAAAATTTTACATTCTCTGAACAGAATCCTTTCGCCTTCCATTTGCAAGCCAAGGAATCCGTACACCTTGTGGTCCTGCTCCTGATGGTAAGTTTCCTTTTCAATCTGTTAGAGTCGCTTGGATATGGGTTCCTCGGCAGCATGTCCCTTCATGCTGCACAGCATGTATGGCAAATAACAACAGGAGTTAAGTGCAAAGATAATGCAGCAATAAAGTAAGTGCTATGAGAAACGTTCTGAGACGTGTTTCAGAAGAGAAATTGAGTGGTGAGAGGTAACATAGGCATGAAAATTTTTGCCAGGCAGACTGGGAAATAAACTTTTTTTAGTGGATTAATAGAACCCACTCTAGCAATTATAATGATGAAAGGAAAAAGATGTCTGTAAATATTTGTCCCACTTCAAATAAAGTGCTACTGTTTTATGCAGCACCTCCTAAACAATATACTTGTTCTAATGTCCTTTGTCATTTAAAGATTAACATCTAATTCTGGGTTTCCTGTGTTTCAAATTGGCACTTATGACAAGCAGGGAACAGTTATAAGTACTTCTCATATGCGTCTTTGTAAGAGGTATTTAACAGCAGATGCAGATGCTGTCTTGCTTTGCTATTATTTAATTATTTATTTATTTATTAGTTCCACCATTTTGGGGAGAGCCCAGACACAGATCCTATACTTTGTCAGGAACTGTCATGACCTCTGGTAGGACAACCTACAGAACCTACAAATTGCATGGAACAGACACAACCTCTGGTATGTCACCCTACAGAACCGATGTCTGGAACTAACACAGCCTATCCTTCCTGCCATAACTATTTCTTATCTGTTCATTTTCCTTTTAAAAATTTTCTTTCTCTGAACAGAATCCTTTCGCCTTCCATTTGTATGCCAAGGAATCCGTACACCTCGTGGTCCTGCTCCTGATGGTAAGTTTCCTTTTCAAGCTGTTAGAGTCACTTGGATATGGGTTCCTCGGCAGCATGTCCCTTCATGCTGCACAGCATGTATGGCAAATAACAACAGGAGTTAAGTGCAAAGATAATGCAGCAATAAAGTAAGTACTATGATAAACGTTCTGAGACTTGTTTCAGAAGAGAAATTGGGTGGTGAGAGGTAACAGAGTCATGAAAATATTGGTCAGGCAGACTGGAAAATGAGCTTGTTTATAGAACCCACTCTGGCAATTATAATGATGAAAGGAAAAAGATGTCTGTAAATATTTGTCCCACTTCAAATAAAGTGCTATTGTTTTATACAGCACTTCCTAGGACTATATACTTGTTCAAATGTCCTTTGTCATTTAAAGATTAACATCAAATTCTGGGTGCCCTGTGTTTCAAATTGGCACTTATGACAAGCAGGGAACAGTTATAAGTACTTCTCATATGCGTCTTTGTAAGAGGTATTTAACAGCAAATGCAGATGCTGTCTTGCTTTGGTATTATAAAATTTTTTATTTATTTATTAGTTCCAGCATTCTGGGGAGATTCCAGACACAGATCCTATACTTTGTCAGGAACTGTCATGACCTCTGGTAGGACAACCTACAGAACCTACAACTTGCATGGAACAGACACAACCTCTGGTATGTCACCCTACAGAACCTTTACTGTGTCTGGAACTAACACAGCCTATCCTTCCTGCCATAACTATTTCACATCTGTTCATTTTCCTTTTAATATTTTACATTCTCTGAACAGAATCCTTTCGCCTTCCATTTGCAAGCCAAGGAATCCGTACACCTCGTGGTCCTGCTCCTGATGGTAAGTTTCCTTTTCAAGCTGTTAGAGTCACTTGGATATGGGTTCCTCGGCAGCATGTCCCTTCATGCTGCACAGCATGTATGGCAAATAACAACAGGAGTTAAGTGCAAAGATAATGCAGCAATAAAGTAAGTACTATGAGAAACGTTCTGAGACTTGTTACAGAAGAGAAAGTGGGAAGTAACAGCTAACACAGGCATGAAAATTTTGGTCAGGCAGACTGGAAAATCATTTTGTTTAGTGGATTAATAGAACCCACTCTAGCAATTATAATGATGAAGGGTAAAAGATGTCTTTCAATATTTGTCCCACTTCAAATAAAGTGCTATTGTCTTATCCAGCACTTCCTAAACAATATACTTGTTCTAATGTCCTTTGGCTTTTAAAGATTAACATTAAATTCTGGGTGCCCCGTGTTTCATATTCGCACTTATGACAAGCAGGGAACAGTTATAAGTACTTCTCATATGCATCTTTGTAAGAGGTATTTAACAGCAAATGTAGATGCTGTCTTGCTTTGCTATTATTTAATTATATATTTATTTATCTGTTCCAGGATTCTTGGGAGAGCCCAGACAGAGATTCTACACTTTGTCAGGAATCGACATAATCTCTGCCGGGAGAACCTACAGAGCCTACAAATTGCATGGAACAGACACAACCTCTGGTATGTCACCCTACAGAACATTTACTGTGTGATAAAGAAACACAGCCTTTCCTTCCAGCCATAAGTATTTCTATTCAGATCATATTCCTTTTAAATATTTTACTTTCTCTGAACAGAATCCTTTCGCCTTCCATTTGCAAGCCAAGGAATCCGTACACCTTGTGGTCCTGCTCCTGATGGTAAGTTTCCTTTTCAAGCTGTTAGAGTCACTTGGATATGGGTTCCTCGGCAGCATGTCCCTTCATGCTGCACAGCATGTATGGCAAATAACAACAGGAGTTAAGTGCAAAGATAATGCAGCAATAAAGTAAGTGCTATGAGAAACGTTCTGAGACGTGTTTCAGAAGAGAAATTGGGTGGTGAGAGGTAACATAGGCATGAAAATTTTTGCCAGGCAGACTGGAAAATAAACTTTTTTAGTGGATTAATAGAACCCACTCTAGCAATTATAATGATGAAAGGAAAAAGATGTCTGTAAATATTTGCCCCACTTCAAATAAAGTGCTATTGTCTTATCCAGCACTTCCTAGGACAATATACTTGTTCAAATGTCCTTTGTCATTTAAAGATTAACATTAAATTCTGGCAGTACTGTGATTCAAATTGGCACTTATGACAAGCAGGGAACAGTTATAAGTACTTCTCATATGCGTCTTTGTAAGAGGTATTTAACAGCAGATGCAGATGCTGTCTTGCTTTGCTATTATTTAATTATTTATTTATTTATTAGTTCCACCATTCTGGGGAGAGCCCAGACACAGATCCTATACTTTGTCAGGAACTGTCATGACCTCTGGTAGGACAACCTACAGAACCTACAAATTGCATGGAACAGACACAACCTCTGGTATGTCACCCTACAGAACCTTTACTGTGTCTGGAACTAACACAGCCTATCCTTCCTGCCATAAGTATTTCACATCTGTTCATTTTCCTTTTAAAAATTTACATTCTCTGTACAGAATCCTTTCGCCTTCCATTTGTATGCCAAGGAATCCGTACACCTCGTGGTCCTGCTCCTGAAGGTAAGTTTCCTTTTCAAGCTGTTAGAGTCACTTGGATATGGGTTCCTCGGCAGCATGTCCCTTCATGCTGCACAGCATGTATGGCAAATAACAACAGTGTTAAGTGCAAAGCTAATGCAGCTATAAAGTAAGTACTATGAGAAACGTTCTGAGACTTGTTTCAGAAGAGAAATTGGAAGGTAACAGCTAACACAGGCATGAAAATTTTGGTCAGGCAGACTGGAAAATCATTTTGTTTAGTGGATTAATAGAAACCACTCTAGCAATTGTAATTATGAAAGGAAAACGATGTCTTTCAATATTTGCCCCCCTTCAAATAAAGTGCTATTGTTTTATGCAGCACCTCCTAAACAATATACTTGTTCTAATGTCCTTTGTCATTTAAAGATTAACATCAAATTCTGGGTGTCCTGTGTTTCAAATTCGCACTTATGACAAGTAGGGAACAGTTTTAAGTACTTCTCATATGCGTCTTTGTAAGAGGTATTTAACAGCAAATGCAGATGCTGTCTTGCTTTGGTATTATTTAATTATATATTTATTTATTTGTTCCAGGATTCTTGGGAGAGCCCAGGCGGAGATTTTACACTTTGTCAGGAATCGACATAATCTCTGCCGGGAGAACCTACAGAGCCTACAACTTGCATGGAACAGACACAACCTCTGGTATGTCACCCTACAGAACATTTACTGTGTGATAAAGAAACACAGCCTTTCCTTCCAGCCATAAGTATTTCAATTCAGTTCATTTTCCTTTTAATATTTTACTTTCTCTGAACAGAATCCTTTCGCCTTCCATTTGCAAGCCAAGGAATCCGTACACCTCGTGGTCCTGCTCCTGATGGTAAGTTTCCTTTTCAAGCTGTTAGAGTCACTTGGATATGGGTTCCTCAGCAGCATGTCCCTTCATGCTGCACAGCATGTATGGCAAATAACAACAGGAGTTAAGTGCAAAGATAATGCAGCAATAAAGTAAGTACTATGAGAAACATTCTGAGACTTGTTTCACAAGATACATAAGGTGGTGAGAGGCAACAGAGGCATGAAAATTTTGGTCAGGCAGACTGGAAAATGAGCTTGTTTAGTGGATTAATAGAACCCACTCTATGAATTATAATGATGAAAGGAAAAAGATGTCTGTAAATATTTGCCCCACTTCAACTAAAGTGCGATTGTTTTATGCATCACCTCCTAAACAATATACTTGTTCTAATGTCCTTTGGCTTTTAAGGATTAGCATCAAATTCTGGGTGCTCCGTGTTTCAAATTGGCACTTATGACAAGCAGGGAACAGTTATAAGTACTTCTCATGCGCGTCTTTGCAGGAGGTTTTTAACAGCAAATGCAGATGCTGTCTTCCTTTAGTATTATTTATTTATTTATTTATTTATTAGTTCCACCATTCTGGGGAGAGCCCAGACACAGATCCTACACTTTGTCAGGAACTGGCATGACCTCTGGTGGAACAACTTACAGGACCTACAACTTGCATGAAACAGACACAACCTCTGGTATGTCACCCTACAGAACCTTTACTGTGTCTGGAAGCAGCACGGCATTTCCTTCTAGCCATAACTGTTTCAGTTCTGTGCATTTCTTTGATTTTAATCTTTACATTCTCTGAAGTAAATTGTCTTTCTCTGGCAGGACCTTTTCCGTTTCATTTTGTCCACCAACGGGCCAGTACACCTCTTGATCCTGCTCTTGATGGTAAGTCTGCTTTTCAAGCAGTTAGAGTCACTTACATGTGTGTTCAGAGCCAGCATCTCCCTTCATGCTGCACAGCTTCTCTAGGCATACAACAACATTATTAAGTGTACAGGCAATGGAGCAGTAAAATTCGTGCTGATTTATCAAAATAAGAGTATTGGTCTCATAGTGATACTTAGCTGTGATGGAGAGAAGACTCTCTAACAGTTTGAAATTAGAAAGTGTATGTTTATTCAGGTTTGGGTCAGCAGTGTGAGGTAATCCTCTAAGACGCATTGCAAAATCACCGGTGATCGCAGAGTTTCTTTATTGTCAAAGGGTTCAAACAAATACATATTCATAATACCAGCCCCTCCCACACCCTGCTTCCTATGGTAATTAGTGCAAAAGCTATTCTATTCTAATAGATTCTGTCTTGATTTGTTTTAATTTTTTTTTGTTATTCCAGCATGCTGGGGAGAGCCTCGACACACATCCTACACTTTGTCAGGAATCGACATACCCGCTGGCAGGACAACCGACAGAACCTACTCTGTGCCTGAAACTGGCAGAAACTCTGGTATGTCACCCTAAGGGACCTATACTGTGTCTGGAACTAACAGAACCTTTCCTTCCAGCCATAAGTATTTCACATCTGTTCCTTTTCCTTTTAAAATTTTACTTTCTCTGAACAGAATCCTTTCGCCTTCCATTTTTATGCCAAGGAATCCGTACACCTCGTGGTCCTGCTCCTGAAGGTAAGTTTCCTTTTCAAGCTGTTAGAGTCACTTGGATATGGGTTCCTCGGCAGCATGTCCCTTCATGCTGCACAGCATGTATGGCAAATAACAACAGGAGTTAAGTGAAAAGATAATGCAGCAATAAAGTAAGTACTATGAGAAACGTTCTGAAACTTGTTTCAGATGAGAAATTGAGTGGTGAGAGGTAACACAGGCATGAAAGTTTTAATCAGGCAGACTGGAAAATCAGCTTGTTTAGTGGATCAATAGATCCCGCTCTATCAATTATAATGATGAAGGGTAAATGATGTCTGTAAGTATTTGTCCCAGTTCAAATAAAGTGCTATTGTTTTATCCAGCACTTCTGTCCTGGTTTGAAGTACAGGTGTCTGCCAATAAAGGCTGAAGTTTTCCTTTGAAACAGATACCTGAATTCCACTCCCCCCCACGTATTATAAACATTTGAATCAAGGACTCTGAGGCAGTGATATGGGGTAGGAATAACAGCTTTTTTACTAATCTATCTGACTGTACAATCAAAAACAACAGCAGTTGTTAAAATTACTAACAAAACAGAACAGATTACTCGGTTCCAGTCCTTTCTTTAGCTGTGAGCACGCTCTCTCTCGGCGGGAGCGGAGGCGGGCGGGGGCGGCCGTGGCCGCGCCGGTCTCAGGGGGGAGCGGCTGGAGCGGGCAGCTCCTCGCTCCCCGTTGGTGTCCGGGTGATTCGCTGTGTCCGCAGAGACTGGAGGCTGTAGCAGGGCAGATGCAGGGCAGGTGATGGCAGAGGGTCTGGCTCTCCTGCCTTCGGTCACGTGTCCCAAGACCGGGGGATCCACCTCCGAGCTCCCCGGAAACACGAGTCCCCTCCGGAAGCCTGAGAGCCCCTGCCGAACCTGCTCCCACCTACCCCTTTTGTCTAGAGTTGTCAAAGTTCCTAGGTGTAACAAGCCAAATCCATTGGCATGACAATGGGAAAAATTCTTTCAATAGACACAGTAACAGATAAACACTCAACCCCCAACAACTTCCTAAAACAATATACTTGTTCTAATGTCCTTTGGCTTTTAAAGATTAATATCGAATTTTGGGTGCCCTGATTTCAAATTCGCACTTACGACAAGCAGCGAACAGTTATAAGTACTTCTCATATGCGCCTTTGTAAGAGGTATTTAACAGCAAATGCAGACGCTGTCTTGATTTGGTTTCTATTTCTTTATTCATTTGTTTATTATTTCCAGCATTCTTGGGAGAGCCCAGACACAGATCCTACACTTTGTCAGGAATCGACATACCCGCTGACGGGACAACCGACAGAACGTACTCTGTTGCTGGAACTGGTAGAAGCTCTGGTGTGTCACCCTAAAGGACCTATACTGTGTCTGGAACTAACACAGCCTATCCTTCCAGCCATAAGAATTTCACATCTGTTCATTTTCCTTTTAAAATTTTACATTCTCTGAACAGAATCCTTTCGCCTTCCATTTGTGTGCCAAAAAATCCGTACACCTTGTGGTCCTGCTCCTGAAGGTAAGTTTCCTTTTCAAGCTGTTAGAGTCACTTGGATATGGGTTCCTCGGCAGCATGTCCCTTCATGCTGCACAGCATGTATGGCAAATAACAACAGGAGTTAAGTGCAATGATAATTCAGCAATAAAGTAAGTACTATGAGAAACGTTCTGAGACTTGTTTCAGAAGAGAAATTGGGAGATGAGATCTAACACAGACATGAAAATTATAGCCAGGCAGACTGGAAAATGAGCTTGTTAATAGAACCCACTCTAGCAATTATAATGATGAAGGGTAAAAGATGTCTGTAAATATTTGCCCTACTTCAAATAAAGTGCTATTGTTTTATCCAGCACTTCCTACAATAATATACTTGTTCTAATGACCTTTGGCTTTTAAGGATTAACATTAAATTCTGGCAGTTCTGTGTTTCAAATTGGCACTTATGACAAGCAGGGAACAGTTATAAGAACTTCTCATATGCGTCTTTGTAAGAGGTATTTAACAGCAAATGCAGATGCTGTCTTGCTTTGGTATTATTTATTTCAATTGAACTGACACAACCTCTGGTATGTAACCCTACAGAATCTTTACTGTGTCTGGAAGCAGCATGGCATTTCCTTCCAGCCATAACTGTTTCAGTTCTGTGCATTTCTTTGGTTTTAATCTTTACATACTCTGAAGTAAATTGTCTCTCCCTGGCAGAACCTTTTCTGCTTCATTTTGTCCACCAACGGGCCAGTACACCTCTTGATCCTGCTCTTGATGGTAAGTCTGCTTTTCAAGCAGTTAGAGTCACTTACATGTGTGTTCAGAGCCAGCATCTCCCTTCATGCTGCACAGCTTCTCTAGGCATACAACAACATTATTAAGTGTACAGGCAATGGAGCAGTAAAATTCGTGCTGATTTATCAAAATAAGAGTATTGGTCTCATAGTGATACTCAGCTGTGATGCAGAGAAGACTCTCTAACAGTTTAAAGATAGAAAGTGTATGTTTATTCTGCTCTGGGTCAGCAGTGTGAGGTAATCCTCTAAGGCGCATTGCAAAATCACCGGTGATCGCAGAGTTTCTTTATAGACAAAGGGTTCAAACAAATACATATTCATAATACCAGCCCCTCCCATCCTCCGCTTCCTACGGTAATTAGTGCAAAAGCTATTCTATTCTAATAGATTCTGTCTTGATTTGATTTAATTCTTTTTTGTTATTCCAGCATGCTGGGGAGAGCCTCGACACACATCCTACACTTTGTCAGGAATCGACATACCCGCTGGCGGGACAACCTACAGAACCTACTCTGTGCCTGAAACTGGCAGAAACTCTGGTGTGTCACACTAAAGGACCTATACTGTGTCTGGAACTAACACAGCCTATCCTTCCAGCCATAAGAATTTCACATCTGTTCATTTTCCTTTTAAAATTTTACTTTCTCTGAACAGAATCTTTTCGCCTTCCATTTGTATGCCAAAAAATCCGTACACCTCGTGGTCCTGCTCCTGATGGTAAGTTTCCTTTTCAAGCTGTTAGAGTCACTTGGATATGGGTTCCTCGGCAGCATGTCCCTTCATGCTGCACAGCATGTATGGCAAATAACAACAGGAGTTAAGTGCAAAGATAATGCAGCAATAAAGTAAGTGCTATGAGAAACGTTCTGAGACGTGTTTCAGAAGAGAAATTGGGTGGTGAGAGCTAACACAGGCATGAAAATTTTGGCCAGGCAGACTGGAAAATGAGCTTGTTTAGTGGATTAATAGAACCCACTCTATGAATTATAATGATGAAGGGTAAAAGATGTCTGTCAATATTTGCCCTACTTCAAATAAAGTGCTATTTCTTTATCAAGCATTTCCTAAAACATTATACTTGTTCTAATGTCCTTTGGCCTTTAAAGATTAATATTGATTTCTGGGTGCCCCGTGTTTCAAATTGACACTTATGACAAGCACGGAACAGTTATAAGTATTTCTCATATGCGTCTTTGTAAGAGGTATTTAACAGCAAATGCAGATGTTGTCTTGCTTTGGTATTATTTAATTATTTATTTATTTATTAGTTCCACCATTCTGGGGAGAGCCCAGACACAGATCCTATACGTTGTCCGGAACTGGCATGACCTCTGGTGGGACAACCTACAGAACCTACAACTTGCATGGAACAGACACAACCTCTGGTATGTCACCCTACAGAATCTTTACTGTGTCTGGAATCAGCACGGCATTTCATTCCAGCCATAACTGTTTCAGTTCTGTGCATTTCTTTGGTTTTAATCTTTACATACTCTGAAGTAAATTGTCTTTCTCTGGCAGGACCTTTTCTGCTTCGTTTTGTACCCCGAAGGGCCAGTTCTCCTCTTGATCCTGCTCCTGATGGTAAGTCTGCTTTTCAAGCAGGTAGAGTCACTTACATGTGTGTTCAGAGCCAGCATCTCCCTTCATGCTGCACAGCTTCTCTAGGCATAGAACAATATTATTACGTGTACAGGCAATGGAGTAGTAAAATTCGTGCTGATTTACCAAAATAAGAGTATTGGTCTCATAGTGATACTCAGCTGTGATGGAGAGAAGACTCTCTAACAGTTTGAAATTAGAAAGTGTATGTTTATTCAGCTTTGGGTCAGCAGTGTGAGGTAATCCTCTAAGGCGCATTGCAAAATCACCGGTGATCGCAGAGTTTCTTTATTGACAAAGGGTTCAAAAAAATACATATTCATAATACCAGCCCCTCCCATCCCCAGCTTCCTATGGTAATTAGTGCAAACGCTATTCTATTCTAATAGATTCTGTCTTGATTTGTTTTAATTCTTTTTTGTTATTCCAGCATGCTGGGGAGAGCCTCGACACACATCCTACACTTTGTCAGGAATCGACATACCCGCTGGCGGGACAACCTACAGAACCTACTCTGTGCCTGAAACTGGCAGAAGCTCTGGTATGTCACCCTAAAGGACCTATACTGTGTCTGGAACTAACACAGCCTATCCTTCCAGCCATAAGTATTTCACATCTATTCATTTTCCTTTTAAAATTTTACTTTCTCTGAACAGAATCCTTTCGCCTTCCATTTGTATGCCAAGGAATCCGTACACCTCGTGGTCCTGCTCCTGAAGGTAAGTTTCCTTTTCAAGCTGTTAGAGTCACTTGGATATGGGTTCCTCGGCAGCATGTCCCTTCATGCTGCACAGCATGTATGGCAAATAACAACAGGAGTTAAGTGCAAAGATAATGCAGCAATAAAGTAAGTACTATGAGAAACGTTCTGAAACTTGTTTCAGATGAGAAATTGAGTGGTGAGAGGTAACACAGGCATGAAAGTTTTAATCAGGCAGACTGGAAAATCAGCTTGTTTAGTGGATCAATAGATCCCGCTCTATCAATTATAATGATGAAGGGTAAATGATGTCTGTAAGTATTTGTCCCACTTCAAATAAAGTGCTATTGTTTTATCCAGCACTTCTGTCCTGGTTTGAAGTACAGGTGTCTGCCAATAAAGGCTGAAGTTTTCCTTTGAAACAGATACCTGAATTCCACTCCCCCCCACGTATTATAAACATTTGAATCAAGGACTCTGAGGCAGTGATATGGGGTAGGAATAACAGCTTTTTTACTAATCTATCTGACTGTACAATCAAAAACAACAGCAGTTGTTAAAATTACTAACAAAACAGAACAGATTACTCGGTTCCAGTCCTTTCTTTAGCTGTGAGCACGCTCTCTCTCGGCGGGAGCGGAGGCGGGCGGGGGCGGCCGTGGCCGCGCCGGTCTCAGGGGGGAGCGGCTGGAGCGGGCAGCTCCTCGCTCCCCGTTGGTGTCCGGGTGATTCGCTGTGTCCGCAGAGACTGGAGGCTGGAGCAGGGCAGATGCAGGGCAGGTGATGGCAGAGGGTCTGGCTCTCCTGCCTTCGGTCACGTGTCCCAAGACCGGGGGATCCACCTCCGAGCTCCCCGGAAACACGAGTCCCCTCCGGAAGCCTGAGAGCCCCTGCCGAACCTGCTCCCACCTACCCCTTTTGTCTAGAGTTGTCAAAGTTCCTAGGTGTAACAAGCCAAATCCATTGGCATGTCCATTGGCATGACAATGGGAAAAATTCTTTCAATAGACACAGTAACAGATAAACACTCAACCCCCAACAACTTCCTAAAACAATATACTTGTTCTAATGTCCTTTGGCTTTTAAAGATTAATATCGAATTTTGGGTGCCCTGATTTCAAATTCGCACTTACGACAAGCAGCGAACAGTTATAAGTACTTCTCATATGCGCCTTTGTAAGAGGTATTTAACAGCAAATGCAGACGCTGTCTTGATTTGGTTTCTATTTCTTTATTCATTTGTTTATTATTTCCAGCATTCTTGGGAGAGCCCAGACACAGATCCTACACTTTGTCAGGAATCGACATACCCGCTGGTGGGACAACCGACAGAACGTACTCTGTTGCTGGAACTGGTAGAAGCTCTGGTGTGTCACCCTAAAGGACCTATACTGTGTCTGGAACTAACACAGCCTTTCCTTCCAGCCATAAGTATTTCATTTCTGATCCTTTTCCTTTTAAAATTACTTTCTCTGAACAGAATCCTTTCGCCTTCCATTTGTATGCCAAGGAATCCGTACACCTCGTGGTCCTGCTCCTGATGGTAAGTTTCCTTTTCAAGCTGTTAGAGTCACTTGGATATGGGTTCCTCGGCAGCATGTCCCTTCATGCTGCACAGCATGTATGGCAAATAACAACAGGAGTTAAGTGCAAAGATAATTCAGCAATAAAGTAAGTACTATGAGAAACGTTCTGAGACTTGTTTCAGAAGAGAAATTGGAAGGTAAGAGCTAACACAGCTATGAAAATTATAGCCAGGCAGAATGGAAGATAGATTGTTTAGTGGATTAATGGAACCCACTCTAGCAATTATAATGATGAAGGGTAAAAGATGTCTGTAAATATTTGCCCTACTTCAAATAAAGTGCTATTGTTTTATCCAGCACTTCCTACAATAATATACTTGTTCTAATGACCTTTGGCTTTTAAGGATTAACATTAAATTCTGGCAGTTCTGTGTTTCAAATTGGCACTTATGACAAGCAGGGAACAGTTATAAGTACTTCTCATATGCATCTTTGTAAGAGGTATTTAACAGCAAATGCAGATGCTGTCTTGCTTTGGTATTATTTATTTATTTACTTATTTATTAGATCCAGCATTCTGGGAAGAGCCCAGACACAGATCCTACACTTTGTCAGGAACTGGCATGACCTCTGGTGGGACAACCTACAGAACCTACAACTTGCATGGAACAGACACAACCTCTGGTATGTCACCCTACAGAATCTTTACTGTGTCTGGAAACAAGCACAGCCTTTCCTTCCAGCCATAACTGTTTCAGTTCTGTGCATTTCTTTGGTTTTAATCTTTACATACTCTCAAGTAAGTTGTCTTTCTCTGGCAGAACCTTTTCCGTTTCATTTTGTACCCCGAAGGGCCAGTACACCTCTTGATCCTGCTCCTCATGGTAAGTCTGCTTTTCAAGCAGTTAGAGTCACTTACATGTGTGTTCAGAGCCAGCATCTCCCTTCATGCTGCACAGCTTCTCTAGGCATACAATAATATTATTAAGTGTACAGGCAATGGAGTAGTAAAATTCGTGCTGATTTACCAAAATAAGGGTATTGGTCTCATAGTGATACTCAGCTGTGATGGAGAGAAGACTCTCTAACAGTTTGAAATTAGAAAGTGTATGTTTATTCAGCTTTGGGTCAGCAGTGTGAGGTAATCCTCTAAGGCGCATTGCAAAATCACCGGTGATCGCAGAGTTTCTTTATTGACAAAGGGTTCAAACAAATACATATTCATAATACCAGCCCCTCCCATCTCCCGCTTCCTATGGTAATTAATGCAAAAGCTATTCTATTCTAATAGATTCTGTCTTGATTTGTTTTAATTCTTTTTTGTTATTCCAGCATGCTGGGGAGAGCCTCGACACACATCGTACATTTTGTCAGGAATCGACATACCCGCTGGCGGGACAACCGACAGAACCTACTCTGTGCCTGAAACTGGCAGAAGCTCTGGTATGTCACCCTAAAGGACCTATACTGTGTCTGGAACTAACAGAACCTTTCCTTCCAGCCATAAGTATTTCACGTCTGTACATTTTCCTTTTAAAAATTTACATTCTCTGAACAGAATCCTTTCGCCTTCCATTTGTATACCAAGAAATCCGTACACCTCGTGGTCCTGCTCCTGATGGTAAGTTTCCTTTTCAAGCTGTTAGTGTCACTTGGATATGGGTTCCTCGGCAGCATGTCCCTTCATGCTGCACAGCATATATGGCAAATAACAACAGGAGTTAAGTGCAAAGATAATGCAGCAATAAAGTAAGTACTATGAGAAACATTCTGAGACTTGTTTCAGAAGAGAAATTGGGTGGTGAGAGGTAACACAGGCATGAATGTTTTGGCCAGGCAGACTGGAAAATGAGCTTTTATAGTGGATTAATAGAACCCACTCTATCAATTATAATGATGAAAGGAAAAAGATGTCTGTAAATATTTGTCCCACTTCAACTAAAGTGCTATTGTTTTATCTAGCAGCTCCTAAACAATATACTTGTTCTAATGTCCTTTGTCATTTAAAGATTAACTTCAAATTCTGGGTTCTCCGTGTTTCAAATTGGCACTTATGACAAGCAGGGAACAGTTATAAGTACTTCTCATATGCATCTTTGTAAGAGGTATTTAACAGCAAATGCAGATGTTGTCTTGCTTTGGTATTATTTACTTGCATGGAACAGACACAACCTCTGGTATGTCACCCTACAGAATCTTTACTGTGTCTGGAAGCAGCACGGCATTTCCTTCCAGCCATAACTGTTTCAGTTCTGTGCATTTCTTTGGTTTTAATCTTTACATTCTCTGAAGTAAATTGTCTTTGTCTGGCAGAACCTTTTCCGTTTCATTTTGTACACCGAAGGGCCAGTACTCCTCTTGATCCTGCTCCTCATGGTAAGTCTGCTTTTCAAGCAGTTAGAGTCACTTACATGTGTGTTCAGAGCCAGCATCTCCCTTCATGCTGCACAGCTTCTCTAGGCATACAATAATATTATTAAGTGTACAGGCAATGGAGTAGTAAAATTCGTGCTGATTTACCAAAATAAGAGTATTGGTCTCATAGTGATACTCAGCTGTCATGGAGAGAAGGTTCTCTAACAGTTTAAAGATAGAAAGTGTATGTTTATTCAGCTCTGGGTCAGCAGTGTGAGGTAATCCTCTAAGGCGCATTGCAAAATCACCGGTGATCGCAGAGTTTCTTTATTGACAAAGGGTTCAAACAAATACATATTCATAATACCAGCCCCTCCCATCCCCCGCTTCCTATGGTAATTAGTGCAAAAGCTATTCTATTCTAATAGATTCTGTCTTGATTTGTTTTAATTCTTTTTTGTTATTCCAGCATGCTGGGGAGAGCCTCGACCCACATCCTACACTTTGTCAGGAATCGACATTCCCGCTGGCAGGACAACCGACAGAACCTACTCTGTGCCTGAAACTGGCAGAAGCTCTGGTATGTCACCCTAAAGGACCTATACTGTGTCTGGAACTAACAGAACCTTTCCTTCCAGCCATAAGTATTTCTATTCTGTTCATTTTCCTTTTAAAATTTTACTTTCTCTGAACAGAATCCTTTCGCCTTCCATTTGTATGCCAAGAAATCCGTGCACCTCGTGGTCCTGCCTATGATGGTAAGTTTCCTTTTCAAGCTGTTAGAGTCACTTGGATATGGGTTCCTCGGCAGCATGTCCCTTCATGCTGCACAGCATGTGTGGGAAATAACAACAGGAGTTAAGTGCAAAGATAATGCAGCAATAAAGTAAGTACTATGAGAAACGTTCTAAAACTTGTTTCAGATGAGAAATTGAGTGGTGAGAGGTAACACAGGCATGAAAGTTTTAGTCAGGCAGACTGGAAAATCAGCTTGTTTAGTGGATCAATAGATCCCGCTCTATCAATTATAATGATGAAGGGTAAATGATGTCTGTAAGTATTTGTCCCACTTCAAATAAAGTGCTATTGTTTTATCCAGCACTTCTGTCCTGGTTTGAAGTACAGGTGTCTGCCAATAAAGGCTGAAGTTTTCCTTTGAAACAGATACCTGAATTCCACTCCCCCCCACGTATTATAAACATTTGAATCAAGGACTCTGAGGCAGTGATATGGGGTAGGAATAACAGCTTTTTTACTAATCTATCTGACTGTACAATCAAAAACAACAGCAGTTGTTAAAATTACTAACAAAACAGAACAGATTACTCGGTTCCAGTCCTTTCTTTAGCTGTGAGCACGCTCTCTCTCGGCGGGAGCGGAGGCGGGCGGGGGCGGCCGTGGCCGCGCCGGTCTCAGGGGGGAGCGGCTGGAGCGGGCAGCTCCTCGCTCCCCGTTGGTGTCCGGGTGATTCGCTGTGTCCGCAGAGACTGGAGGCTGTAGCAGGGCAGATGCAGGGCAGGTGATGGCAGAGGGTCTGGCTCTCCTGCCTTCGGTCACGTGTCCCAAGACCGGGGGATCCACCTCCGAGCTCCCCGGAAACACGAGTCCCCTCCGGAAGCCTGAGAGCCCCTGCCGAACCTGCTCCCACCTACCCCTTTTGTCTAGAGTTGTCAAAGTTCCTAGGTGTAACAAGCCAAATCCATTGGCATGACAATGGGAAAAATTCTTTCAATAGACACAGTAACAGATAAACACTCAACCCCCAACAACTTCCTAAAACAATATACTTGTTCTAATGTCCTTTGGCTTTTAAAGATTAATATCGAATTTTGGGTGCCCTGATTTCAAATTCGCACTTACGACAAGCAGCGAACAGTTATAAGTACTTCTCATATGCGCCTTTGTAAGAGGTATTTAACAGCAAATGCAGACGCTGTCTTGATTTGGTTTCTAGTTCTTTATTCATTTGTTTATTATTTCCAGCATTCTTGGGAGAGCCCAGACACAGATCCTACACTTTGTCAGGAATCGACATACCCGCTGGTGGGACAACCGACAGAACGTACTCTGTTGCTGGAACTGGTAGAAGCTCTGGTGTGTCACCCTAAAGGACCTATACTGTGTCTGGAACTAACACAGCCTATCCTTCCAGCTATAAGTATTTCATTTCTGATCCTTTTCCTTTTAAAATTACTTTCTCTGAACAGAATCCTTTCGCCTTCCATTTGTATGCCAAGGAATCCGTACACCTCGTGGTCCTGCTCCTGATGGTAAGTTTCCTTTTCAAGCTGTTAGAGTCACTTGGATATGGGTTCCTCGGCAGCATGTCCCTTCATGCTGCACAGCATGTATGGCAAATAACAACAGGAGTTAAGTGCAAAGATAATGCAGCAATAAAGTAAGTGCTATGATAAACGTTCTGAGACTTGTTTCAGAAGAGAAATTGGGTGGTGAGAGCTAACATAGGCTTGAAAATTTTTGCCAGGCAGACTGGAAAATAAACTTTTATAGTGGATTAATAGAACCCACTCTATGAATTATAATGATGAAGGGTAAAAGATGTCTGTAAATATTTGTCCCACTTGACATTAAGTGCTATTGCTTTATCAAGCATTTCCTAAAACATTATACTTGTTCTAATGTCCTTTGGCCTTTAAAGATTAATATCGATTTCTGGGTGCCCCGTGTTTCAAATTGGCACTTATGACAAGCAGGGAACAGTTATAAGTACTTCTCATATGCATCTTTGTAAGAGGTATTTAATAGCAAATGCAGATGCTGTCTTGCTTTGGTATTATTTATTTATTTACTTATTTATTAGATCCAGCATTCTGGGGAGAGCCCAGACACAGATCCTACATTTTGTCCGGAACTGGCATGACCTCTGGTGGGACAACCTACAGAACCTACAACTTGCATGGAACAGACACAACCTCTGGTATGTCACCCTACAGAACCTTTACTGTGTCTGGAAACCAGCACAGCCTTTCCTTCCAGCCATAACTGTTTCAGTTCTGTGCATTTCTTTGGTTTTAATCTTTACATACTCTCAAGTAAGTTGTCTTTCTCTGGCAGAACCTTTTCCGTTTCATTTTGTACCCCGAAGGGCCAGTACTCCTCTTGATCCTGCTCCTGATGGTAAGTCTGCTTTTCAAGCAGTTAGAGTCACTTACATGTGTGTTCAGAGCCAGCATCTCCCTTCATGCTGCACAGCTTCTCTAGGCATACAACAACATTATTAAGTGTACAGGCAATGGAGTAGTAAATTTCGTGCTGATTTACCAAAATAAGAGTATTGGTCTCATAGCGATACTCAGCTGTGATGGAGAGAAGACTCTCTAACAGTATAAAGATAGAAAGTGTATGTTTATTCAGCTTTGGGTCAGCAGTGTGAGGTAATCCTCTACGACGCATTGCAAAATCACCGGTGATCGCAGAGTTTCTTTATTGACAAAGGGTTCAAACAAATACATATTCATAATACCAGCCCCTCCCATCCCCCGCTTCCTATGGTAATTAGTGCAAACGCTATTCTATTCTAATAGATTCTGTCTTGATTTGTTTTAATTCTTTTTTGTTATTCCAGCATGCTGGGGAGAGCCTCGACACACATCCTACACTTTGTCAGGAATCGACATACCCGCTGGCGGGACAACCTACAGAACCTACTCTGTGCCTGAAACTGGCAGAAGCTCTGGTATGTCACCCTAAAGGACCTATACTGTGTCTGGAACTAACACAGCCTTTCCTTCCAGCCATAAGTATTTCTATTCTGTTCATTTTCCTTTTAAAATTTTACTTTCTCTGAACAGAATCATTTCGCCTTCCATTTGTATGCCAAGAAATCCGTACACCTCGTGGTCCTGCTCCTGATGGTAAGTTTCCTTTTCAAGCTGTTAGAGTCACTTGGATATGGGTTCCTCGGCAGCATGTCCCTTCATGCTGCACAGCATGTATGGCAAATAACAACAGGAGTTAAGTGAAAAGATAATGCAGCAATAAAGTAAGTACTATGAGAAACGTTCTGAGACTTGTTTCAGAAGAGAAAGTGGGTGGTGAGAGCTAACATAAGCATGAAAATTTTGGCCAGGCAGACTGGAAAATGAGCTTGTTTAGTGGATTAATAGAACCCATTCTAGCAATTATAATGATGAAAGGTAAAAGATGTCTGTAAATATTTGTCCCACTTCAAATAAAGTGCTATTGTTTTATCCAGCACTTCCTAGAACAATATGCTTGTTCTAATGCCCTTTGGCATTTAAAGATTAAAATCAAATTCGGGGTGCCCTGTGTTTCAAATTCGCACTTATGACAAGCAGGGAACAGTTATAAGTACTTCTCATATGCGTCTTTGTAAGAGGTATTTAACAGTAAATGCAGATGCTGTCTTGCTTTGGTATTATTTATTTATTTATTTATTTATTTATTTATTTATTAGTTCCAGAATTCTGGGGAGAACCCAGACAAAGATCCTACTGTTTGTCAGGAACAGACATCATCTGTCGTAGAAGAACCTACAGAACATAAAACTTGCATGGAACTGACACGACCTCTGGTATGTCAACCTGCAGAGCCTTTACTGTGTCTCGAACTAACAGAGCCTTTCCTTCCAGTCATAAGTATTTCACATCTGTTCATTTTCCCCTTAAAATTTACTTTCTCTGAACAGAATCCTTTCGCCTTCCATTTGTATGCCAAGGAATCCGTACACCTCATAGTTCTGCTCCTGATGGTAAGTTTCCTTTTCAAGCTGTTAGAGTCACTTGGATATGGGTTCCTCGGCAGCATGTCCCTTCATGCTGCACAGCATGTATGGCAAATAACAACAGGAGTTAAGTGCAAAGATAATACAGAATAAAGTAAGTGCTATGAGAAAAGTTCTGAGACTTGTTTCAGAAGAGAAAGTGGGTGGTGAGAGGTAACACAGGCATGAAAGTTTTAGTCAGGCAGACTGGAAAATGAGCTTGTTTAGTGGATTAATAGAACCCATTGTAGCAATTATACTGATTGTCCTGGGTTGGTGTTATGTCTACTCCTCTCCCTGCCCCCCATCGCTGTCTGCACAGCCTTGCCTGCCGCCGTTGCTGCTCCTCCCCCGTTACGGCTTGCCCTGCTTCGCTGCTGCGTTCTTTCTGCTTAGCTGTTTTTTTATTTCTGCTTCGCTGCTGCTGGCTCCCTGCTTGGCTGTTGCTGGCTTGCTGCTTGGCTGCTGCTGGCTTGCTGGTGCTGCTTTTTTTTCCCCCTCCCTTCTTCCCCTCATCTAGAAGACCTCTACCAGCTCCGCACGGGGACCTGAACATCAGAGAATGCCTCTGGAGTCTGCCAAAGAAGCTTTTCGCCCTTCCCAGCAGCGACTGTCGGAGCTCATCCATCCTCGCTCACTTTGGTGAAAAAGTTTTTTGTCATCTGGGGGATTGTTCTTTCCTGGTGCTGGGAAGTGGGTTTTTTTTCTGCTTGTTAATAAATAGCTTTTTTTCCACTTTTCTCCCTGAGCAAAATTCTTTCTGAGCCTGGCTGGGGGGAGGAATTGTGGGGGGTTTATTATCTGGGGTCTCTTTTGGAGGATTTTCCCCCAATTTTGTCCTAAACTTGGACAGTGATGAAGAGTAAAAGATGTCTGTAAATATTCATCCCACTTCAAATAAAGTGCTATTGTTTTATCCAGCACTTCTTAAAACAATATACTTGTTCTAATGTCCTTTGTCTTGTAAAGATTAATATCGAAGTTTGGGTGCCCTGTGTTTCAAATTCGCACAGTTATAAGTACTTCTCATCCACTTAGGAAAACTTCCCCAAACCTGAAGAAAAAAGAGAAATTAAAAGAAGCAAATAAAACCAACCAACGAACAACCCCCGCCCCACCATATTCTACCATGACCATTCCCCAAAACTTCCAACCAACCAACCAAGCAAATCCAAGCTAAAACCTAAAGCATCCTAGCATATAGGGACCAATAGGAAAAAATAGAAAAAAAAATTGCAGTAGTAATTAAAATATGTAATTTTAATCCCTGCGTTAGCTTTCAGAATCCTCTTCTGAGAAAAGTCTCAGAACGTTTCTGTTTGTGCTAGTTTATGGCTCCATTATGCTTATAATTAAATATTGTTGTATTTACCCAGCAAAGCTTTGCAGCATGAAGGGAGATGCTAGGAACCCACATCCAAGTGACTCTTACTGCTTAAAAAGCAGACTCACCATCTAGAGCAGGACCATGAAGTGTACTGGCTCCTTGAGATACAAAGCGAAGCCGGAAAGATTCTGTTCAGAGAAAAAAAAATTTAAAATGAAGGAAGCACATAGAACTGAAATGGTTATGTTTGCAAGGAAAGTCAATGCTGGTTCCAGACACTGTACAGACTCTGTGTCTATGCTCTCTCCTGTGTGCTGGAATAAAATAATAAAAAAAATATCGAGAGAATTGACATTTGTTGTTAAATACCTCTCACAAAGGTACTTATGTGAAGAATTTAAAACTGTTTTCTTCTTAAGTGCTGATTTGAAACACGCAGCACCTGATTATAGATATTAATCTATAATAGACAAAGGACATTAGCACAAATATCTTGCCCTAGGAAGTGTTGAGAAAGAATAGTGCTTGATTTCAAGTGCTACAAATACTCACAGATATCTTTTACCCCTCTGCCAGGGTGACTTTATGATGCTGTATTATATCCCCTCCATCTGCTCATGCTGGCTATTGAGTTCTGTGCCTTTGAGACAGGTTCTGAGAGCAAAGGGTGGGAGAAGAAGTGCACACTTTATGTGTAGAAGCTTTGTTTTACTCTCCCAGAATTCATTTCTCAGGGACTGTGCTGACTGCAACACGGACAGCAGGAGACAGTTCTCCTTTGCTTTTAGTTAGTTTCTTCTAGGTAGCGCTGACCAGAAGTTGTGTGGGGATTTTTTTGTTGGTTTTTTTTTTTTTTGTTGTTGTTATTTCGTTGGTTGGTTTTTGGTTTGGTTTTATTTATTTATTTTTATTAACTGTGAAGCAATTGTTTGGTCTTGTCAGGAAAATTAATAGACAAACAGCAGATGTTTATGTCCAGAAAGGAGACAGAGGAGTCCATTTACTTCATTTAAATAAAGGAAGAGGCCATTGGGAATTCCCCTGTGGTCTCTCAAATTTTTGGGGCACCTTTTTATCTGAATTTCCCAGCCAATTTCCCTCTTTCCCCACTGACTGAGGTACTTTAGAGGTACAGACTTTCCAGAACACCTGATACCTAAGATTCCCCTCTAATATAAAACCCTCCCTTTTTATTTTTAATTCTTATATAATTCATGGTTTTCTCCCATTATTTCTTTCACCTTCCAATATCCAGTTTTATCATCAAATCCACGTTCGTTTGTAAAGGCAAATATATTTTTCCATTCATCACTCAGTGGAATCCATCCCATTGTTTCTTTTACCTCTCAGTGCAACCAGCAGACCCACAGCTTGTTTGTAAAGACAAATCCATCATTCCTCTCAGTCCAGGAGCACCAGGACTGCTGCCTGGGGGTGCCCCAAGCTGCTCAGCAGCTGGGACACGAGAGCTGGGCCTGGAGAGAGACCTGAGCTCCAGAGGGACTGAGAGAGAGCCCAGCCAAGACAAGAAACAACCATAGAAAGAACTCCCTGAACTACAGAATTTCTGAATTTTCCATCTCTGTAGAGCAACAAGAGGTTTTATGGTTTGATATTATTCATTTTTCTATGTTTGTGAGTACTTTGGTTTGTTAAATGAACAGTTTTTTCCACTTTAATCCAAAGCGATTTTTCTCCCGAACTGGTTGAGGTAGGGGCTGCTGAAACCTGCTTTCTAGAGGAGACCCCTTTGGTGGTTTGTCCCAGAATTTGCCCTAACCAGGATACCCATCATCATTATAATTCATCATTATAATTCCTAGGTTTTTTTAATCAAGAACACCAACCTACACTACAATCTCTCTGACAAACATTTTAATCCCTGTGTTAGACTTCACCATTCCCTTTCTGTTCTGAAAAATGTTCAGAACATTTCTGTTAGCACAAATTTTATTGCTCCATTGTCTTTACACTTAACTATTTATATTTGCCTGCAGAACCTGTCCAGCATGAAGGGAGCTGCTGGCTAGGAACCCACATCTAAATAACTATAATTGCTTGAAAAGCAAACTTACCAGCAGTAGGAGGTCTGCTGATTCCTTGGGGTGCAAAGGGAAGCTGAAAAGATTCTGTAAAGATAAAGTAAATTACCTTCAGAGGAGGTAAATTTTAAAAAAACAAGGAAATGTGGAGAGCTGAAATGGCTGAAATGGTTATGGTTGCAAAGAAAGGCTCTTACATAAATGTGAATGGGTTATAAAAGAAAGGAAGAAAAGAAGCCTCTGATAAAAAAAAAAAAAAATTGAAAGAAATTTAAAATAGTAATATAAAAGATCATAAACTAAACACCCATCCGACCACCATTACCTCTCCCCAAAACCAAAAAATATCCAATCAACCAAACCTAAACTGAAGTAAAAAATATCCAGGAAAATAGAGACCAACAGAAAAAACAAATTACAGTGGTAATTTAAATCCCTGTGTCATCTTGCACCATCCCCTTTCTTTTCTGGAACAAAACTTACAACATTTCTGTTAGCACTAGTTTACACTTAGTTTAGACTTAAGTATTGTTGTATTTTCCTACAGAATCTGTCCAGCATGAAGGGAGATGCTGGCTAGGAACCCACACCAAGTGACTAAAATTGCTTGAAAAGCAGACTTACCATCAGGAGCAGCATCAGGAGGCATAGCAGCTGCTTCAGGTTCGAAGTGAACCCGCAAAGGTTCTCTTGCTATTGTTAATGCCTCAACTCTGGCAGCTGCCAGTGAGTAGAGACCCATAAAACTTATAAGGACGTGCTTTAAGTAAAAGTAAAAGGAATCATTAGTGCCAGGGAAGCTACACTTAAATGCCAAATAGCACACATCCAAATTTGTTACAAAAGACACAATTATTTTTGCAGAGAAATCAAACACAGTTTGTAAGCCAGGCATAATTTCAGTCCCAAGACTTAAAAGGTCTAACATTAGATTTTATATTTCTCCTAAAATCTTGAATATTAATATCATTGAGGCGAAAGGGAATGACTCCACATCTTAGTTAGAAGATGCTTTAATGAGGTGTTTTCAATGCAGTGCAGCACTGAGCATTTGATATAATTTTTTCATTTTATTTCAATACAAGACAAAGTGCAAGTTCAATTTCTGTTCCCAAAAAAGTACCACACAGTTTTAGGATAATGTTCACATTTCCACAAAAAGTCAATTTAACAATCCTTCCACCCACATCAAAAAAATTAACTCGGCAGTAAAAAAAGAAACATTGAAACCTACAGACTTCTGAAAATAAATTATCTGATTGCACTATAGCTAGAAAAATGTATCTGTTTCCATGTATGCAATGGAAGAATGACCCCATTTTCTTACAGTGATTAGACTGACGATAAAGTTATCAGGACAAGAGAGCACAAATGATTTGGCAGTACTGGTAACATTATATCTACCCCAAGTACTCTCAACTAACTGTTGAAATTATTGGTCGTCTTGACAGTGGTTAATCACATTTTATTTGTTATTTTATTTGCAATTTTTCCCTTCAGATAGAATGAAATTGGTCTTTAGAATGTAAACCTTTGGTAAAGACAAAAATCAGCTTAGTACCACAAACAGGGATTTACAAGGACTTTTTGCAGTTTTCCTTTCCTTGGTTTCACACTGCTGCTTTTCAGAATAGATGTTAACACAGCTGAAATCAATCAGGTTGTTTTGTTGTGGTGTCTAGGAAACAGCAGTGGCAAATTAACCCATATCACATCTTTTCTCATCAGAAAGAATCTCCAAAATCTCTTGATGCTGTGGTTCTTGTCCTAAAAGAGGATTCTTGCAGATTTTAAGGCCTTTAATTGAAATGCACCTGTCACTGACTAAGGCAGCCCTGGAGGATGTGCCTGCAAACAGCTCCACTGCTTTAAATGACAAGTGTCCCTAAAGTGATTCCCAACTGCTTACCTCACTCCAGATTGCATGACTGCCCTTAATACAGTTTGGCATAGAGTAAAATTAAAATCCATTAGGTGATCTCTGGCTATAAAATGCCAATTTTATAGTAAAATCTCGATAATGTGCTTGGAAAGGAATCAAATAGGAACTAGATGTGAGGGCAGAGAAGAGAGAGAAGGAAAAGAGGGAAGAGATAGGGAATGTGAAAAAGAGGAAAAGGGAAGGAGAAAATAAGTTCACAGTGCCACAGACTTTGAGCCATTGGTGCTGTTTCTGTATGTCCTCAGTTGCCAAGTGTACCTGAAGCTGCCAGGTGAACAAGAACTTTACAATTCTGCCCCACCAGGGATCTCCCCAGCACACACTGGACTATGTTAGTTATACCACAAGTACATTGTGCAAATACGAAATGCAACAATTTCTGTTTCTGACTCTCTTCCAGAAAGAAGGAGGGAACAAGTTGCAGATGCTTCTGCAATCATTGTGAGGTCAAAAAGAATGGGAGTTGGGACAGGACAAAAAAAAAACAAAAAACAAAAAAAAAAAAAAAAAAAAAAAAAAAAAAAAAAAAACAAAAACAAAAACAAAAACAAAAACAAACAAACAAACAAAAAAAACACAACAACAACAAAAAACCAAAAAAACCAAAAACAAAACAAAAAAAAACCTAAAAGCAGCATCCACTACCAAATTAGAAAAGCAAGATTTAAAAGCTAGTGATTGCCACAATGTGTCCTGTGAAAAGATGCCACCTGTGGGACATTTTGTGCAGCTCTAAAATGGATCATCACTGAAGGGGAAGCATTTGTAATTCTACCCTTTGACAGAAAAGTTCATCTGTGCTAATTAAGATTCACGGAAATTTCAAGGCATTACATATTTCCACATTTTAGTGTGGCAACACAATAATGCACACATAATTTATATCTTTATCATATTGAAATGCAGGTATGCATGCAAGAGGGCAACTGTGAGAAATTACCAGATTAGAATCTGCCTTTCTTGAATGTTTGATTTTCTGACCCTGATTCTGCAATTATATACTGCATTAGAACAGAAAATCTACAATAAATTGTGAGGAATTACTGCAGAAACGTACACACTAAGTGCAATTCTTACCTTGTCTAAGTTCCTTGCACTTTACTTGATTACCTGCTCTGTCTCTAATTCAGACAGAGAAGCACAATGAAATATGTACTCACTCTGCCATTTTTTCTCTCATTGGGAAAAAAAATCTGCCTTTGCACTGATGTACTCTGTACAACCACAAAGACTAAGTGATAGTTTCTGTAGAAGACATCAACCTTAACAATAAAGAGACATTGCACCGAATCTGTGTTCATAGCTGAAAATATGGCACATTTTCAGTTAATTTCTCTTTTGTTTTCCACTTGTTGTTTTGTCCTAACAAAATTAGTATTTTGAAATGTGCAAGTCTTTAAACCTACATAAGCAAAATAGCTTCAGTATTTGAACATTCTAAATAGCAGCTTCTTTCAAAATGAGGAATGCTCAAAACCCCACAGTTAATTTGAGCACTGTGGGTTGAAAAAAATCTAATACTGACCACGAAGGGGCATGAAAATCTTGTCTTTTTTGTTTGGTTGGTTTTGTTTGTTTCTGGAAATCTTACTTGGTTTTGGTTTTGTTTTTTGGAGGTTTTTTTTAGCTAGTCTTGTGTATATTAATGGGAAAAAATGGGGGAGCATAGAGGGGTTTTAATTTTCAGGTATAGATATTTTTGTCCATGTTTGCATTCCCATCTGTTATTTAATGCTGGAAATAACTGCAAAATTCATCTCTGAAATACCATGTGCAAGAGTATACATGGAAATTGTCTTTCAGCTCTTGACTACAATAGTTTTGAAGTTTTTGCTCTCCACAAGCTCAGAGCAGTCTATCTGCCTGTTGTACCTCACATAAAAAAACAAAATTAAAAAAACAACAACTAAACAGGATTGGTTTTAGACTCTGACCTGGAATGCTGCAGCCTCTGGCCTGCCCCTCATTGCTTCCTCTGAAAGGATCTCCAGCTGCAGGCTGGGGAGCAGTGTGGATGCTGCAGCACCTGATGCCACAGCCTGGTCCCTGACCTAAAGGCAAAAAACAAACTCAGCACTAACAGTAATTCTCCTTCAGACACACTAGCTGGGATGAACTGGGTCTCCTTGAGCCCATTGAGTGGACTTGCATTGATTGCTGGACCTAACATCCATGAATAAAGCATGACTGAATTTTCATTGCAAATAAATCTCTAATGCACAGTGCTGGGAGAGAATGCTACCAAAAAACCCCCACAAAAACCAAAAAACCACAACAACAACAACAAAAACAACCTTGCCCTGATCTGAAAAGAGAAAGGCCGAGGATATTGGCATGTATTACTGTAAAAACACAGCACTTGCTGCATGGCATCCACTTCCAAAGTTTGAAAGAAGCCAGTGTGAAGATGGTGGTGGCACAAAGGAAATTTTCTATCAGCAGAGCTTGGGTTCTGTCACTTTCCATGAACATCTGTGTTGGCTTGATGTGGCCAGAAATGTGTAATCTATCACCATCTGTTGAAGCCCAGTGCGGCAGTGACCCTTATCTCCATGGCACATATTATCCGCTAATGGGTCATGTTTAAAACGAGGTGGGGCAATCATTTTTATCGTTTCCACAACCCATCCTCCCTCCAGGAAGATATCATCTGCTGCGGGGCCGTTCAGTCCCACTGCATGACTGATAAAATTACATCATCCCATTGGGAGATGCTCCAGCCAGGGGGAGGAGCCAAGCCTTTCCTACCTTAAAAAAACTGAGATTTTGGACAGCAAATTGCCTGCTTTCCACTGGATTCCGGAGGAAAGCTGGACCTTTCCACATCATCCCTGCATCTTCAGAAGAAAACTGCACCCTTCTACAGGAGCACTGCTTCAGCTGAACCACATCTGCCACTGCAGGAGGATGCAGCCACCATTTAATGGGACTGCTACCAACACCCTGACTGACTAGAGGGGTGTCAGGTTGTATTCTGACTCTGTCCATGTTTTTGGGATTGTTGTTTGTAATACTGTATATCTATTTTAATTTTCCTAGTAAAGAACTGTTATTCCTAATTCCCATATCTTTACCTGAGCACCCCTTAATTTCAAATTTATTATAATCTGGAGGGAGGGGGTTGACATCTTCTGTTTCAAAGAGAAGCTTCTGCCTTTATTGGCAGACACCTGTCCTGCAAACCAGGACATCATCAAAGGAAAGAGACTTGAAAAAGATATCTGAAAATTAAGTTAACAACAGTTCTGGTGAATGCAGAAACTGAGTTTCCCATGTCGCTAGGAATTAAAGATGCAGGAAGGGAAACTGACACTCTGAGGTAGGACACCACTTTTTTTGCTCTGTGCTGCTATAGATTATAAAAGTATCTGCCACTAGAGCTATAGTTGAAAATAGTCCTTTCTCCTAAATAAGTATTATATACGGCTTTGTTGGACCTTCAAATAGTCCTATACCAGGGCACAATTGTGCAAGTCAGAGATAATACTTGAGATTAATATTAAATAAATATAATAAAATATGCTTTAAAAAATACCATTGAAGTTTCTGACCACAGATTATGCCTTTCTGACTTTTCTTTTCCTATTTATGATGCTTCTGAAATTAAAGTAGCAGACACAAAGACAAATGTTTTATGGCTACCAAGTGTGTGACCTCATTTCTCAGTAGAGGGCTAAATCCACAACAATTGCCAATATTTTGTGTGTTTCATTAATCTTCACTTGGCAACCAGAAACAGTGTTCAGTGAGGGAAGGAAAATTAATTTTGTCAAAACTTCTATATTTAGAACAAGTTGTTTGTGTACTACAAACTTGCATTTTATTTCACTGTGTTTTCTTTAAAAATTGAAGAGTTTAAGGGGGGAATTTCAACTCTAAGCAAAGGAAGTTGCTTTGCAACAGCTTCTCCCCTAAGAATAAGCAATTCTAAGGCTTTGGCATGTGTGGAAACACAAATCAGAGGAAACACTTCAAATTCTTATGGTATTCAGGGTGGCATTCACAGCTTTCATATGATTAATGATCAACTCTTTGTCTCTGTTATAAAAGAAAAAAAAAACAAAAATAAAACAAGAACAATGGAGTGACTTTATAGAACTGAAGCTCTACCAATGTAAAAATTAATCTTCTGCTACTTTATGGCTGTCATGTCTTGTAAAATAATTGTTGATAACTCAAACTGTTAGGATTTTCTCTCTTTTTCATATCTCCAATGCAAACCTAAAAAAAGTTCTTGTACCACTATTTGGTACATTTCCTTATGAAGGATGCTTCTGTCAATTGCTGGAAGCAATTAAAATAGATGTAATTATAGGCCTATCAATGAACAACCATCATGGCTTGGATACAGAGGTCATTAAAAGTTTCTAGTAGGATAGTATCATATTCTTATATTGGAAATCACTGGCAGCTTCTGTTTATTTAATCTGCTTTTCTTATATCTTCCAAAGGGAGAAAAAAACTCTGTATGTTGTGAAGAGTTGCTAGAACAATGAAGGGTAGGGTAATTTTCTTTGTTGATATTCAGCTGCTATATACAGGAAAAAATGCCAGTTTTGAAGCCACTTCAAGTGAAAATAACATTTTCTGGATATATGTGTGGCCACAAGGAATGACCTTTACTATAATGTTTGAAATACATCATGGGAGGATGAAAAGGGCAAGCTTTCTAGAACATATCCTTCTGCAGGTGACACTTGCTTTGATCAAACAATACCAATAACATTTGTCATTTTATTTAGCTTATTAAACATTTCATTGAGGACTATATGAATTGCATTATTTCCCTGGGGCATAAAACCATTAAAGCTTCTCAGATGTTGTTCTTCAGAGGTCAAACAACCCCAGGTACAACGAGAAATTTTAATTAACTAAAAGTTTTTTAGATCCTAGCCATCGGACAAAATATTCTTAATATATACTTCATATCATGATAAGTATTAGAAAACAAAGTCTGCAAAGATTTATTTTTTTATCTGACCATATGTCTGTAATAGGTCAGTAGTAAGTCAAAGGGGTTCCTTTTGACTACCCATCTTTTCAAGAACAGTGCTTCAGCCTTTCTTTTCACTCCAGGTTTTGATGTAAATGGTACAAAACTCCCTGAAATCAGCTGGAAGATCCATCTTGTCCCACAGGAAAGGCTAGATCCAAAACAGTTTCAGTCTCTTTGGCAGCTAAGACCTGTCCTCTAGCTGA